>NC_092629.1:82428046-82728046 GCF_039555335.1 Amphiura filiformis
TGACACAATTAGATTATGGAGTTGTGCCCAGAGATGCATGCATCTGATAAGGTTTTAATTATTATATGAAGACATAACACCAAACTCTAAAGTCAAATAAGGAAGCATCGTTTTTTTATTAACATGAACGAGAAAAGCAATATATATATTAAATTTGCCGCTTTTTATGTGGTGCACAAACTATAATCAATTTTTTACTGAGAGGAAAAGCTCTTCATGATATCCTTCATTGCTATGCCGATTACGTCACATCTGTTTCTTTACAATCAAGTAGTAGTGCAATGTAATCCACTTCTGTATGTTTGTGTAAAGTTATTTGGTAGTGTCTTTTCACTCATGTTGAGAATTGTTATTTTTATTTCGACGGAAACACGTATTTTTATGCGAAATGTTTATGTTATTAAAACGTTTTATGATATTATATATTTATATCATATAAATTGTAGAATATATGTATTTTATACTCTCATATTAAACTTAACATTTTTAGTACATTAACTTGATTGATTTACACTGGGACTTCCATTTATTAAGATGGATAATGATATGTAAAAGACCTTACCTAAACACAATATTTTCCTCTAGGCTCAAGTATACCTCATTTATGATTGGCTAATATTCCCAGAGGAAGTTATTAGGATATCTTCAAGAGAACAATTTGACGTTCGTACCTTTCAGCTTACATATAAACCCCCAACGGTACGACCATTCACGTGATGGATTCAGTCTTTAAATATTAATGTAACATGTACATCTAAGATGATACCTTTATAATATTATTATTAGGGGATTGTCAAAATCTGAGTATTAAATGTTTGTAATATTTGACAATCCAAGGGATTTAGTAATTTGTCATAAAATTTGTATAAATCGCGAATTTCGATACATACATTCTTCGTATTCAGCTTGCAATTCGATATATGTCTGATGTGCTCTCATGTCCGACAAAAATATACTGTCCAAACGCTCATACCAGAGCCCTTAAGTGAAAACATATTGTCGATAATAAAACCATGTTGAAAGTTAAAACTCTGATCTTTTGTTTTGCCCATTCATATTTATATATGTAATTTTACATTTTAGAAACATTCATATTTATGGCATATCCACATTACATTACAGTATTCTTTCTATATAAAACTATATTTGACAAATTTGTTCTATATACACAAGCTCTTATTTTTATACATATAAATAAGGTATACATTACTTAAAAATATACAATAAAAGCATTTAGGTTTTCAACATCTTTATATGACATAACACAATCTATGTAACACGTTCCTATGGGCAATATGTTTGCATTATATTTTACCCATGAACAAAAGTATTTGTTGATCTCACATAGATGCTCACAGGAGTGATATATTCATGATCAACAAAATAATATTCCATATTCCGAATACAGAATAAATGATGTACCAACTACTTGCGTTTGTAGTATACTTAATACTCTGAAATTTCTCATCTTTAATTTGAGATATCGCTGCTTGAAATCGATTAAGTAATCAAGAGATGAAATAAAAACAATTGTCATATTTAAAAAACAGACTTTGTTACTTTAATTTGTATGCACATAGCGCAAAAAAATACCCAGGGGTGAGAACGGTTGTTTAAAACAAGAGTTTTGAGGAAATCAATACGATTTTCTGTATCATGTGTATAAATGCTTAATTTGCATACTTTTCTTTCTGCGACTGTTGTGTTTTAATCGTTTCTCAAGTTATCAAAACCAGTTTCAGGCATGCAGTAATGCCTAACTTGACTTATCAAAAGAATATCGCGTAAACCTTTTAAACTTCTCATATTAGAGTTTGTAAAGGATTTGGTACTTTATTCTGTACGCTATTTCACATTTTAAAAGGTTTGATGCAATAACATTTATAACAGTTTTCATATACAGATATTTTTGTTTTGATATACAGATAATTTTGCGTATATACACAGTTTGTGAATGTTTATGGTATTTTGAATAAAGACTACATAGCAGCGCTAAAATTTAATTATCTATACAGTTATTCTGTGTACACTTGATATGCTACTTTTTTACATGCACGACCAGAGACTTCGAGTCTAAATTCAATATATCCACATACTTTTATCAAAGGACAACTAATATGAATTATGTACAGAATTTGATAATATGATTTCAACTACAGAAACAGGACTTTGATTGTTTAAGTTTATAATCTATAAACTAAATATTCATCTCATTGTAACATGATCAAGAGTAATGATGCTAATGTCAAATATAGTCTATTAATTACTTTCACACCAGATACTAGCGCTTCAAACCTGCCGTGTTTGATGCAAACAACATGCAAATTGAACTCCGTGTTACATGTACTAGTTACAAGCAACTTATCAATATTCGCGACATTAGACTCATTTCACTTGTTCGTGTCACATGTATGTACATGTAACATTACTCATCCGTCGTATCTGTAGGGTCATCCGCTGGTCGAACATTTATCCTTCGAAGCTTCAAAATAGAAGAAAAATATAATACAGTTATCATTAATTGGAAAACTCTTTTATTTAAAAGTACATGTAATATTATGTCATAATATTAGAGAAGTATTTTCAGTTTGTTACCTCTTTCTATAATTCACAATTTAAACCTTGACGCTGCTAAAGCAAACAAAGTAACAAATAAAACCTACGCGCACAGGACCAAATCAAACAGGTCAAAAATATATCGTATGTTTTATATTCATTCCTCTAATGTATTACAAAACCTTGATTATGGTATGACTCCCTATTTGTGTAAAAAAGTTACGGATCCATATTTTGGTGTAATAAAATAGGACTACCACCATTATTTGTGACCTCCCGAAAAAAATGACACCCATCCCAAAGAATGTTATTTATTATATATTGAGTTTGTGCCGATTTGTTGTAATTTTGAGCGCACCTTGTTTGATAATTATTACAAAAAAAATTAATTTAATCTTTCCGTTTGATATAAAGTTTATTTTTATTTTTTATATTTCGGAAGACGAGGACAAGAAACTAGAAGAAGAAAAGATCAAGCAGGCGCCTGGGCGCTGTGGCTACCCCGGCTGGTCATTTAAGAAAGTGAAAGACAAAATGGCTAACAAACAGATTAAGCCTAACATCAAGAAAGACAGTACCAGTAATCACACTAAGGGTTTTGTAATATCCCGTACGTGGAGGGACTTGCTGACAAAGCCAATAGGATCTTCCGGAAGCACGCAATAGCCACTGCCATGAAGGCCAACACAACGCTCCGCAAAATACTAGTTCATCCCAAAGACAAATTAGATCCACTTAACACTACTGACTGCGTTTATGAAATACCATGCGCTATAAACTGCAATCACTCCTATGTTGGTGAAACGGGACGCAAATTTGAGACACGTCTAAAAGAACACCAAAAAGAAACGGACAGGGTGTCTGAAACAAAAGCTAATTACACCCGGCAAACCCGGAAACAATCAGCTAGTGAGCAGTCTAAGTCAGATATAACAGACCATGCAGTGCAACAAAACCATGTCATCAATTGGGACAATGCTAAAGTTCTATGCAAGGAGTGTGATACTAACGCAAGAAATGTCAAAGAATCAATGTGGATTAGGAGAAGAGGACCAACGTCATGAACAGAGACGAGGGGCCCACTACCTGAGTCACGTGTACGATCCTCTCTTGGCTGTATATACACACTCTACAGTCGGGGTACGTCCAACCGGAAGTAAGTATCATCACCTATCGACCACGATAGGCGAAACCGTCAATAGTGAGTAAATTATTTGGTTTTGTTTCGATGAAACATTTCCTTAATGTATATCTACAAACCTGATGAATCTATTCAGTGAAGTTTATTTTTAGTTAGCATGGTTAGTGGACTGAGCTTTCGGTCTTTGTAGAATCGTCACAAGATGTCTTTAATAGATAATATGCTGGGATCGCAAGTTTTAGTTTCTCTCTTTTTTTTAATCTTGATGATAAATACATTTACCTATTTTCGATTTTTTTGTATTGTTTTTAATCTTGATATATATTTATTATATATGAATGGTGCATTGTAATACCTTGATAATTAGTATGATATTTTGGCTTACATTTATATGTTCGACCCGTCCATTTCTTCTACTCCATTCGCTTTTCAATGCGTTACGAACCTGAAATTAATAACGAACGTCAATAAATTAATGTTTAGATACAGCGCGCGCTGGACAGTATACACCAACACTACTTGAAGGCGATTTAAAAACAAAAGGAAACACGTTGTGTCTTTATTATAAACATTAGGATTAACAATAATCTCATTTGTAAAATTTCTTGTAAACAAATCCGAATAAATATTCGGTAAAATGATGTTAAACATACCCACAATGATGTTTCGTGCTACATTATAGCACTTTCTCAAATTGAAAAAGAGCAATGAGAAAAAGAAACTGCTACGATGTAGCACGAAACGGGATTGTAGGAATATTTAGCATCATTTTACCCAATATTCACTTGAGAGCTCGGTATAATTTCCTCAACAGAGAAATTAAAAGGAAGACTAAAGGATGCAAAGATAAGTGGATCAAAGATATATGTAAAAAGGTGGATAACGCACACCAAGCGGCAAAAGCCAAGGAGGTCTATGCAACTATTAAGAAGATCACAAGGAAATCGAGTATCAAAATGCAATGGTGAAGAGCAAAGATGGACAAGTCCTGACTGATTTATCTGACGTGAAAGATAGATGGAAAGAAAATTACGATGAGCTGTATAATAATAAAAACTATGTCATTGTGGATGCAATTCAAATACCCCAGATGCCTAAGGAAATGAACCAGACATCCTAAGGAATAAAGTGACTAGTGCTGTTAAGAAGTTAACAGATGGAAAGGCACCGGGTTATGATAGTATAACAGCGGAAGAACTGAAAGCATCTGGAGAAACTGGCATAGATATTCTCTATAGACTCTGTAATCAAATTTGGAAGGAGGAAGTCTTCCCAGCTGACTGGGGTAGAGCAATTATTAATCCCATCTTTAAGAAGAAAGACAAATTTGACTGTGGCAACTACAGGGGCATAAGTCTACTGAGCCATGCAGGAAAGGTATTTGCTCTAATTCTCCAACGTAGAATCATAAAGAGGACAGAAGAAATTCTGTCAGAGTCCCAGGCAGGCTTCATACCGGGAAGATCAACAACAGATCAACTGTTCACCCTCAGACAGATAGCAGAGAAACACCTTGAGAAGAAGAAAAGCCTATTCTGTTGTTACATCGACTTTGAAAAGGCATTCGATACAGTGTGGCAGGAAGGTCTTTGGAAAGCGATACAGTTCTTTGGATACTCAAACAAGCACATACAACTTCTTCAAGCACTGTATAATCAGGCTACAAGTGCAGTCAGAGTGAACGGCGAACTGACAGAGTGGTTTAGAACAACGGTGGGAGTACGTCAGGGCTGTGTACTGTCCCCACAACTCTTCAATATCCTCCTGAAATCGTAATGCTATACGCAACTAATGACACTACAATTGGCGTCAACATACAAGGACACCTGATAAATAATCTTCGCTTTGCAGATGATATTGTGCTGATAGCCGAAAATGAAAGAGATCTGCAAACACTGACCAACAAAGTGAACCTAAACAGCTCAAATTAACATCGCCAAGACAGAGGTACAAGTTATCAGCAAGCAACCACAGGACCTAATCAACATCAATGGGGTGAAACTTCTTCAGGTAGACAAGTTCATATACCTTGGAGGTGCCATTACTCAGAGGGGAACATGCTCAGAAGATATCAGGCATCCTGAAACAGAAGCCATCACACATTCCCAAAATGGTGTGGACGCGCGGCTTAGGTCAAGGTCAAGGTCATTCACTTGGATTGGTTTAGAAGAAAATTTACAAATGATATAATATTGATCATCCTGATATACTGATTTACGGAACAAAAATAATTGTCGTTGGGCAGGAAAAACCTCTTATGTACCTGTGGCCCTTGAATATGTTTAAAACAAAACTGACCATATGTAAAGGAGGTTTTGCTTTAATTTTAAACATGTTTTCATATTGTATCTGGTACCTAAATTAACCCAGACGCCATCCATCGACAACATTTTAATATTATGGAGTTTGAGCAAATTAATTACCGATACACGCATATACAAAGTAGTACTAATGTAAGATCATTCTATGGCATATTTACGGCTGTTTCGTATTAATTAAGCTTTCATCAAAAACACTATATAAGCCTGTGTGCAACCTTACAAAGTGATTTAAATTGCACTAGTGGTTTTGCTATTAGAAGCAACAACGTGTTTCTCACTGGCCTATAGAACGAGCGATGATCACTCATCGTTCATAGAATCTAAACGGAACATATTACAGGCTTAACATCTCACTGAGAGTATAAGATAAATATAAGCTTTCTTCTGATGCCAAAAATTTGATTAAGTGTGGGGACGAGGATGTATAATTATGTTACGTATCATATGTGTGCGAAACGTGTAAAAAACTGTTTTAAATATTATGTTGTTAAATTGTTTGAACGCATGTGGTTTGTATTGCATTTGTCTGCTACTTTTTCCGTTACACTAATTGTGACCATTTCCTCAAAGTAAATTTGACATGTAAATTAAAATCCTTTTACGGGTTGATGGGCTAGAATTACGTACCTCTGAGTTAATATAGCAGGTGACGAAAACCAGATACATCCCCTGAATTAAACAGAAAATAATATTGATAAACATGTAAATATATTATGTGTATAAACATACATGCAAACACATAAAGGAGAAATATATAAATAAATAGAACAAAGCATTAAGAATAGGAAGGCGATCAATTTATTTGTGTTTGGCTAAATGGTCACAAAAGACAAGATTGTAGAAAGACTGCGAAGAGGCGTTCTTTGCTAACGCCATACGGGTTACGTATTACGATACTGTGCGGTAGAACGTCATAGTGCCGTTCACATCCAAACTAGCCTGTACACAGCCAGTTTAATCATAACGCTCGTCTTTCCTAGTATGTTCGTGATAGCCGCATACAGTCTGACCCGAGACTACATCTAAACGCAATTTCAATAAGCTCATGGTGCATAGAACCAGAGAAGATGAGAATAGATTCTATATTATGAAATAGATATAGCAGTCTAACGATCTTTTTTGGTCTCCACCATGTCAAGCAATTTTATATAACACTCTTTTGAAACATATACTATGGCCTATGAGGTTTCCCCATTGATAAACGTCTACACTCGGTGTCCACACTCACCTGCAATGCACTCAGTAAATCAAAAGCATATGCGATGTTTATGTTAGTGTTGCCAAGGAGCCCAATCAGCCAAGTTACTCCAACCATTGGAAGTAACAAGGCTGTACTTCGCAGTCCAATTCTGTTAGAGAAAAAGAACAACAAGACATTGCTTAGTCGTAGCTATGTTTTGACATTGCTTAGGCGTAGCTATGTTTTAAGTGCTAAATAAACAAATCATACCCTTTTTGTGATTTTGGGATCCAGTCAGACCAGACTACATGTAAAAGAGACAATTCTGAATATTGTCTTATCACCATCTACTCAGTAACATAGCACACCTTACTATAATTCTCATTCACTAGGAGACACAGTTGCGAAGATAAAACCATTTGCATGTATTTCAAATTGATAATTGCTACCTTTGGAAACGTTGAATGATCTTGTCACCTATAATTGCTCTGGAACAAAATGTTTCATATGTTATATGTCGATAACCTACCTGATGGAGTGAATTCGGTCCTGTTTATCAGCCTCAGCCACTCCCAATGTTTTGCACACGATGATCACTAGGATTACTAAGTTGATCTAAATGATAATAATAATAATACTATGTCATCTAAATTGATAATAATAATAATAATAATAATAATAATAATAATAATAATAATAACAATAATAATAATAATAATAATAATAATAATAATAATAATAATAATAACAAAAACAACAACAAATCAAAAACAATAACAACTACAGCAATAACAGCAGCAATAATACATGCGCAAAAACAGAAGTTATGAAAAGTAGAGGTGGACAAGAAACGACCCAAGTGCCAGTTCAGTATTTGATCAGGAATGATACTTCTTGAAGCATTTTTAAGTTTAAAATATTACTATTTAAGCTGATAATTACGTTCCTTTGCGATAGTCTTGCACCCCTGAGCCAAGTACTTACCGTCAGAATGGCGATTACAGGGGCGATGAAGGCCCAAATAAATTGTCCTGTCAACCAGCACCTATTGAGAATAACCATAAAGGGGCACGTATGAATTGGTTTATTATAGAAGACCAATTAGCGCCATTCATTCATTTTACAAACGATGAACCCCTAAACTTAACAACAACAACATGATTTATTCAGCTACATTTGTCCCAGGTATTACAAATATTTAAATTAAAACATGGATTTTGCTACTGATCTGAGCACTAAGTGTTTTAGATTGTCGGTGTTAATAAAGCAGTGAAACTCCTTGGGCCAATGTATTCGCATTGTCAACCTTTTAAAGTAAACATTAAAATATAATAATTTGTCATAAGACAATTATACACTATAATAAAAGGTCATACAATGATCATACAACATTTGGTTATACTGTACCTTTCGTGGTCGTGCAACTGTTCTCTACCAATTGCAGCTGTAATGGTGGTCATTAACATAGGCGCACCTGATCAAGTAAAATACAAAGTTTTGTGTGAAGCTTACCTTAAAGTTACCATTAGCCTGTCCTGTTGGCCTATCCCTTAATACATACTCAAGGGACACATGATTATTTTACTGTCCCCCATTTTATCAGTTTTAGATTGTTTTCATTTCTTTAGAATGATGACTTTTTATAATGTGATTTTAAGTACTATTTCGAGCTATGCATCGTGAACCGCGTACCAGAAAAAAGAGCAGATCACAAGAAGGGATCAACTTTATGTTAATAAGTAAAGAAGAAACTAAATATAATAATAGCACGAGAAAACTACGATATATTACCTGAAAACAAACTCATTTTTGTAAACTCAAGAAATCGGAAAATAGCGCCAGCACGGGAATCAAAACCTCAACTCTACGCATGCTAGAAAATACGCATTGTAATTATTGAGGTTTTTAGTTTTCCCAGGAATTCGCTAGTTTCGTTTGTCTTTTATTTATTCATACACTTACCCCAGCTAATGACGATGTAAGTAACTCTAAATGCCGAAAACAAGCACTATCATACGGTAAAGATGTAGAGCTTCGATGAGCATGCAGCAAAACACTGATATGAGCATGTTATACCGCAAGATGGTTACTGCAAGACAGGCGATCTGATGAAGAAGAACACCAGGGCATAAACTATAACATGAAACAGCAGATTTATTTATATCAAATAGCAGAGTATAGCATTGAAGGAGATGATATATTCCATGGTATGTGTAATGAGCATCAGTCATTAACGATTTGCGGCAAACCTATGTCCATACAGTAGGAAGGAGCACCCAGTGCCACAGTTTCACAGATATTGAATATACATGTTCGAAACCGCAATTATTATATTTAGACGTCAAAATTAAATATTTTAAAACTTGTTTTGTCAAATTAAGATCCAGTGACTCTTGATTGTTTTGTTCATTCTTGCTATATATGGGTGGATTATGTTAACGCAATTCAATAATATATATGAAATATGTGGGACATGACTGAAAGCCAATTAAAGCAGTATACAGACTTTTTATTGTACGTACAATATTGTATGTACAATATGTACGTTATTTAATCTATTGCCATTATATTTCCAGTAATGTTTAAGTTCTAACGAATGTTTGATGACGTAAAATCGATAATATATTTCTGCTAGATATTGTATGCAACATATTATCGATTTTTCGTCATCAAACATTCGTTAGAACTTAAACATTACTGGAAATAGAATGGCAATATATTAAATAACGTACGAAAAGTATTGTACATACAATATTGTACGTACAATACTGGAGTCTGAAGCGCGCTTTAAGGTAGATATGTTCATCCCTATTTAGAAAAGAAACAAAGGAAAAGAAACATACCAAAAAATATATAATGAAATCGACCATGAGAGTTATTAAAAAATTGAATAAATATTTTACTAATGTTTTTTTTTACCAATGTGTCAAACGCATTGATTGCATGTATTTTTTACTGACTTACACAGCAACTATTATGTGTAATTCATCACATACCCGATTAGATTTTGCGCTGCTACTTGCAATGGTCATAAAGTACGCTAATGCCATCGCAGTCATCAGGTTGGCATGGATCAATATCCTTTCCTTATCCAAGGATGTTCGTTTCCTGCGTAAAATACATTATGGAAAAAAGGATATTTTTGTTTTAATTTGTATTGAACTTTTTATGAATTCAAATTGAGCTTTATATTTAGGACCGACCCTAAAATAAGCTAGATCATAGACTTTTTTTATAATTTTTGGCCAAAAAAAAAGAAAAAAAAAAAAAAAGGAAAAAAAAAAAAAAAAAAAAAAAAAAAAAAAAAAGAAAAAAGAAAAAAAAAAAAAAAAAAAAAAAAAAAAAAAGAAAAATAGAAAAAAAAAAAAAAAAAAAAAAAAAAAAAAAAAAAAAAAAAAAAAAAAAAAAAAAAAAAAAAAAAAAAAACAAAAAAGGTCTAAGGCCTTTATCATACGCAATTTACAGCTGAAAATGTGTGTGTAAAAATGCCGACCGACCGACCTATCCTATTTTTTATGTTACGCCAATCAAACAATTTTTTAGGCCTTATCATGTTTTTTTTTAACTCTCATCCTACTAAGGGGGGGGGGTGCAGCCCCTTAAGTTTTTCATCCAGTATTTATACTCAAACTCAAACGACTTTGGCTAATCGTAGACCCATCTTTTGCGCTTGATTATTTAAGTTTAACCTGAGCCGTCAAAATAAGGAAGGATGGTCTACGGAAAAATGCATAGGTTCCTATACATGATTTTCATTGTTCTTGTCAGATTATTTTGAGGGGTAAACTATGTTAAGATAGACATTGTCTTTCATATCTGGAGCAAACCGTAACAATATTGCTTTAGAATTAGATTAATTTTGATTAAATATTAATCAGTGTCATATCGATGATTATTAATACTATTATCATGGACTTATGAACCGGATGGCTGGGGGAGGGGGTCTCAGCCCCATCAATAAATTTGGTGCGGGGGCTCGAATACCCTACAGCCCCCCCCATAGGTGAGGTAAAAAAAATGAAGTGAAACAATTTCATCATGAACCATGAAAAATGTGTTTTTGATGTATTTTTGGGGAAAATGTCTGACTCCGAAGGGGAACCGCGGGGACCCCCAGAATGTGTCATCAACAAATTTTCATTTTCTCAGCCCCCCATATTAAAAAACTTCCTAAACCAATGATTATTATAATATTAAACAAAACAAATTCCACTTACCACAAGATTGCACAGATGATCAAACCAATAAACAATGCGGCGAGAGAAGTACCGATGAGAACTTTTACCACCTTGTCAATCACGGGTGAGTAATTATTGGTAGCACCCTATAATGGTGGGTTAAAAATAAAATATATAATTTTGACCAAAAGGGGTTTTATGAACTAGAATTAATAAATTTTCCAACACAAAATGTGTATTGCGCAGCTTGCAAATGATATTTTCATTACGAATTTAAAAACCATTATTAAACAGTCAAAGAGAGTGATTACCTTTGAAAATTCGAAAAGTACAGCAAAGGTTGTAAGATGGGTAAATCCACACATTTGGAGTGTATCACTAGTATCTGCCTTATACGTCAATGAACCTACTTGTGACCACAGGCTATATAATATTAGACAAAGACAATAATAATAATTATAATTTCTATTCGGTGAAAGAATTGAGTTCAGAATGGGGTCATTGAGCCTTACAGTGATTTGCAAGCATGTGTGAGGCAACGAATGAATTGTAGAAATTTAACGTTTTTATGCCCCGCTTTGCATATATTAAATTAACAAAAATAAGAATACATGGCCTTATAAGTCTGCACTGTGCTTACTCTACATGCTGCCAGTTAGTACGTTTGTAAATTTGTGTGTGAGTAATTGAGTAATTTTGACAATAATAATTAATATTAAAACATTTTTATCTTTGATCCCAAAGCGTCAAAAAAGCAAGCAAATTTAAAATGACATTCAAAGATATGAAAAACTAACAAAAATAAGTCACATTTCAACCTCCATAAACATGAGAAAATACCTTTACACTACCAACTACAAACCATGAGTTCACGAGAGAGAGGAAACCAAAATTTCAAGCGAGTCAAGAAATAAAGGATGGGTTCACCATGTTATACAAAAAATGTGAAACCAAACAACATACTGCTAGCCCGAAGTCGATTCCGCTCTCCCGAAAGCATGAGAAAAATAATATACTTAAACAAATAAATATGATAAAGCCACGAAGAACAAAAATTCACATCAAAGAAGCAGACCGGAATGACACAGAAGCTAAATCTAACAGTTGCTTCGCATGGCCTCAGGAGTGATTTCCGCCTAATACACGATTTATAACATAACGTTTACACAAAATCATTTACATTTAGCATAAACGTAGACGAAACAAAAATAACCTACTTACTTGTTTTCGACATCCCAAAATGCACAAACTAGCTTGCTGGACTCGCTGGTTTGCTTTGAAGTGTTCTGACTACGAGGATCCTGTCAAACAAGAAATTTACAAGTCAGTTTACCCTCAGCATAGTTTTATAAAAGCATCTTATGTGACCGCTTCCCACAAAAACCCGAACATGTCAACAAACCTACTAGTTAGGTCAAAAACCTTAATTTGGTGACCACTCTCTGGCTAGTAAGGTTTGACGATTCGACTTCTATGGACCATTTAGAAAAAAAAAATAGCTCCCATGTTCCTCGCGAAAATCCCGGCGTTTTTCGCTAGAGGCCAAAATCCAAAATGGCCGCCGCCACCATTTTGAAAATTTATGTTTTGAACCAGAGCACCTATAATCATGCACAAAGACACTTTTTTCGGATATGTCGAGTACAAGGATTCCGATTCTGACTTTAGTTTGACATTACGGCATCATTTTCACCCAGAAATCCAAGATGGTGGCCGGCACCATCTTGAAAAGTTTAGTTTTGAACCAGAGGACCTAAAATCGTGTACAAAGACACTTTTTTTTGCATAAGTCGACCACAAGGATTTCGAATCTGACATTACTTTATAGCGTGTTTCTATTGGGGCCATTATCCGGATAAAAACCGGTTAAGAGATTAACTGTGCCCAATAGAAACTGACCTTCTCCGCTATTCTCCGGATAATAGCAGCGAGAGTTTTCCGGGGAATTTATCCTACTTTTAGTAGGATAATGGCGGAGAAATTATCCGGATAACGCCAATGTAAACTGACATCGTTCCGACAGACTGCGCTTACAGGAGAGAAACCGAAAATCGACACGGTCACATGATCGCTTCTGTGTTCTGTTTTGTTTACCATTTCAACAGCTGTATGTGTTTGCAACTTTCGTGCAGAGTAAAATATATTTTAAACATTGTTAAAAGAGGCATAAATTAAGGTATAGATTATTAATATATCAGAAATCATGGCTGAAAATCCTCTTTTCGTGTAGACAACTGAAGGAATAGGCCTAAGGGGCCCGAGAAGATTTCAGCATGTTCAGTGATTGCAGCGCGGTGTAGAGTGTGTGCGTGTAGGCCGATATTAAGCCCCGGGTATTCCCGGCATACAACTTCAATAATACAACATGTTTTTGTAATTTGTAGGCTAGGCTAATCTTTTCTGTGTAGCATGGGCGGATTTATCTTCCAAGATTCATTTGAAGGTAGAAATAACATGTTAAAATTCCCATTAAAAGTGAACAAGTTACGATCGCCATCGTCAACCAACAAGACTTGCAATGACCTCAGATATGACCTTTCTCCGGCAAAGTCACGAAGTGTGACGATCGGGCCACGGCTGCTTGCATTTTGGATAACAGTCCCCAATAGAAATTGACTGTTAGCAGTTATTCTCCGCTATTATCATGATTATCCGGTTAACAATTTCACTGGAAAAATTCCAGATGCTCAATAGAAACACGCTAATTGCGACCTCATTTTTACCCAGAAATCCAAGATGTCTTGAATAAATAAGTTTTGAACCAGAGTACCTAAAATCGTGTACAAAGACACTTTTTCCGGTAAGTCGACCCCAAGAAATCCGAATCTGACATTTATCTAGGGATAAGGCGCCTTATCTGTGGTCTAGACGGCCTTATCCTTAAATTGCAACCTTCTAACTAAGTGTTACAATAAACGCTAATCCTCTCATTATATCTATAACACTATGCTTTCTTATACCTGTCATTATGTTGACTTGCGTTTACAGCTTAGGTGTGCTGTTCTTGCTATGATTGACAATTAGTTACCTTTAGAGAGAAAGTAATATGCAACGGGTTGTCTACATCCTCATGCTTCCTTAAATTTCCATTTAAATCAAAGAGATTGATGGACACCAACGCACTTCTTACATGCCTTAACCCGTATACTGTGCCCGTGTCATCATTTGAGATTTCCCAAATGAGTACTGTCAGATAACCTGTCACAAAAACATTTTTATTAAGAATGTTATTTTGTGTCTCATATCTATTGACCATTGAGAACAACTGTTAAATACTGCGCTATAATAGCGTTCCATCCCATGTATGTGCTTTTTGAGGAATAGTCTGATTAATTAAATGCTCTTGTGCGCAATATTCATCAATAGTAAAACACATAATTAAACCATTAAATGACATTTTAGCGGCAAAAAATCTGTACGGTAGCCACTACCATTGTCAGATATATCATTTACTCATCAAAGTGAGCTTAGTGCAATTTTCAAAATCCGACTTGAAGCCACTCATGCGCCCATAACTCGATCAAATGATGTCGTAGAGCAACAAAAGAGGTATCAAAATGTGCAGGAGAAAGCTGCGCTTTATATACATTAAATAGGGTTTTGCTATATATATATTTCAGTTCCCGATATATCTGACCATCTATAATCGTTTCGATACTTTCTGGGTTGAGTTAATCATTTCGTGTAGGTATGTATAGTGTGCACATTTAGCATACATTAATCCGATGTCAGTAAGGGTATTATCAGGTGCAATGGGAGGGGTACTAGACAGCCTTGATTATTGATTATTATCAAGTTATGTTTGGGTGTGATTTTAATGGTAATTCATAAGAAAATAAACAGGCTCACAAAGAAACATAATCATCGTAAACTTTACCCTTATAATGTTCAACTAAACTTACCAGTTCCATTATGAAGGCCAGACTTGAGAAATTTCTTTGGAATTATTAGCGCCACGTCACCTTCGCTATTGAACTGGAAATCTACTTCCCGGTTTTTGTGTTCGAATAGGTACAATACTGCAATAGGTTAATGTCAATATGAAGTAGAAATTATGTTGAACTATGATAAAACATGATGTAGACCAATTTAAGGCTTATTCTCTCGAACAAGGGTAATTTCAACAGAAACATGTTTTCAAATTTTAAAAGTTGTCATCATTTATTCACAAACTAGCCATCCCCACATCACCACATGAAATAAACAAATGAATTATACTTTTCTCGGCGGGAATAAATTGTTAATACATATGCAGTCAAGCTGACATACGTGTAGTTTCAAAGAAAAAAACAAACACTTAGTTGACCAAATTAAAAAAAAACCCTTATCATTCTTTAGTTATTAAGGTAAGGACATCTAATACATGACACATACAATCCATTTTATTTCTTTGATATCAATTTACAGTTCCATTGCACAGATCCAATGATATACTGTTTGGCTCTTCAACCAAATTGATGGTGAAATTCATGCAAATGGTTGACAATAATTACGAGGACAGAAAATAAATATTTGACTTACCTATATCACTGCTATTACTTATTACTCCAGGCGTTGCATTATAAGGGAATGTGGAAGCCACATACTCAAAGGTCGATATAGATTGCACACCTGTTGCTGCTGTGTATGTCATCATTGTTGTAGGTGTCGTCTTTTCTGTTGTGATCTGCTGGGCTGTTATCTGTGAAACTATATAGGAACAATTATTGTTGATATGATAAAATAATGACTCTCAAAACACAATTTCAGGTGCCATAAAAATAAGGAATTCTACTTTTCACAGCGGGATAAAATGCTAATTTGCAATCAAAGCTGACTTTTTAATTTAAAGCTATATTGTAAAAGTAAAAGTCAAAACTGATAGACATTTAAACAACAGTGAAGATCTGGTGAACAACTTATCCAAGTTCACCCTGTTGGACAGTAAGTGTTTAGTCTCTTATGATGTCACAGCATTATTCACCAGCGTCCCGGTAGACGAAAATCTAGGTATCATAAACACCCTGTTCATGAGTGATAGCACTCTTGAATCTAGGACGGGCATACGGATTAAATACTTGCTTAGTACGTGCTTAAAAATCACATACGTTGTGTACGAAGGCAACTTTTAAAGACAATCTGAAGGTGCCGCGCTGGGTTCCCCGTGAGTCCAATCATATCGAACTTATACGAGGGGGTATCAAAAAGTTTTAGAAATCGCCCAGAAGTGAAAGAGCTATATCAATGAAATTTTGTCAGTGCAATCGCTGGTCCTTATGTACATTATGGTCCAAAATGGTCTCATAGGTATGTTTACTTTTTTTACAGGTGGCACTAGATGCCAATAACCCGCTGCCCCAGTTACTGCGCATAAACTGCAAGATTGAGAAAATTGAGGCAAGCAGCATTATTAAGATCCTGCTTTTGAAGGGTTGCAGTGCCTAGAAAATTGATGATGCAATGAAATTTATCTTCGGTGGTGATTGTGATATGTCACTCTCGCTTTTTTGAAAAGGAATTTTTATTTCATCACAGATTTTCTGGGCACTGTAACCCTTAAAATGGAACTTAATCATGCTGCATGCCTCAATTTTCTCCATTTTGCTGGTTATGCGGTTACACAGGCAGGTAGTGACATCTAGCTCCTGTAAAAAAAGTAAACATACTTATGGGACTATTTTTGCACCATATTGTACATAAGGACCAATGATTGCACTGACAAAATTTCATTGATATAGCTCTTTCACTTCTAGGCGATTTCTAAAACTTTTTGATACCCCCTCGTATATGGAGTCATTCGTCGTTTTATCGTTCCCCGATATTGGGGAAGATATGTAGATGACACCATGGTTATCATTCAAAAATCTGATCTCGACAGCTCGACAGCTTCAACATGAACTGAACAACCACATCGCTATGTTGGACACTCTTATCCCCAAAAAACCGAGTGGGAAGCTTTAGTGTGTACAAAAAAAGTACACGCACGGATAAGTATCCGAGTTTTGCCAGCCACCAACCTCTGGAGCACAAACCCGGTGTTATTCGCACTCTCACGCACAGAGCTGAAACATTCTCTTCTGATCAAGCAAGCCTGGACAAAGAGGTCCAATCGTGAAGCGTGCCTTATCCATTTGCGGGTATACCAAAAATTGGCTTGGACCACCCCGCACAGCAATAAGGTGTCGCCAAAACTAAACGCCGCACTGACAACCCCCCTAAACTTTGGCTAAAGGACATATATCACCCTCCAATACGTGCAGGGGTTCTCAGAAGCCATCAACCGAAAAATCAGACAAACGGGTGTGACTGCGCACTCCAAACCTGTTAAAACACCATCCGCAGCATGCTTCTGTCACCGAAAGACAAAGCCCAGAAACTTAGACAGACAGGATAAATAAGATCAAATGCGGAGACTGTACTTCCATGTATGTTAGGGATCGAGTCTGAAAGACCATTAAATAAACGCATATATTTTTATTTCATTTATTTCACAGCACCTGAAGAAGTGAACTCGGATGAGTCACGAAAATTTCTGAGTGATTTTTCATTTTGCTTGTGTGAATAAATTTAAAAATTCAATAATTATTAGAGTAACATACCCTGCAAAAATCAAGACTTTAGGTGATGTAGTTTTCTTAAAATGCAGGATTAAACCACAAATTATTACGAAGTAAAAATATTAGCCGACCACGTACGCGATGTTCATAACACAGTACGTACATGGATTGCAAGATGGTCATACCCACATCAAAGTACTTCGCGCCGAGAGTAAATTCTATTTATATTTGCTTACTGAAATTCAAAAGGGAGATATCAGACAGTAAAAAAAGCTAACATTTTATGAAAAAGAAATACTAATCTACACTAAGCCAAAAAAGAAACTTATAATTTTTCACAAGGTCATATCTTAAAATCCTGTCCATCGAAATTAACTAAAATTACACACAGGATTGCCTCAATACTCTACTCTAAACACATCTCAGTAACCAATCGGTTGGCCAACTGACACAACCGCAAAATGCACTGATATGGAACAACTTCCTGGACCACATTCACAGCCCTATTGGCACCCATAAAAAGAAATCTGTGAGAATGGCATCTTGAATCACAGGTCACAGCCAACAATTTTAACAACATTAAGTTAAAAACATTAAAGAGAGTCAAAATAAACTTACCAGGATCATCATGTCACATGTCCAAACCAATAATGAAGTCCTTTAGTAACGGGAAGCATGGGGCAATCTTCCCAGGATATCATCAGGAACTTGGTTGGAAGCATGAAAAGCAGGTGCACAGCATGCGTGCAAGCGCACGGTGGACATACCCGTTATTAAAGGACTTCATTATTTGTTTGGATATGTGACTTGATGATCCTGGTAAGTTTTTGATCTGTTTGTATCTGTTGGTAAGTTTGTGACTTCTGATTCAAGATGCCGTTCTCACAGATTTCGTTTTCTGGATGCCAATAGGGCTGTGAATGTGGTCCTGGAAGCTGTTCCATTTCAGTGCATTTTGCTATTGTGTCAGTTGGACAACTGCTTGGTTACTGACATGTGTTTAGAGTAGAGTATTGAGGCAATCCTGTGTGTAATTTTGGTTAATTTTGATGGACAGGATTTTAAGATACGACCTTGTGAAAAATTATAAGTTTCTTTTTTGGCTTAGTGTATTATTAATGGAAATGTTAAAATGGCTTTAAGAAAGGAATACAATTTCTAATACGCAGTCAAAGCTGACATTTAAGAATAAAAAACCACATTGCTTACCAAATTTAAAAACATATACCTTATCATTTCTTTGAAATCAACTTCAAGTTCCATTACACAGATCCAATAATATATGCGCCTTCAATTTCGACAATATAATAAATAATTTTGTGAATGATAAAGTGTAAATCATAAAATCACAAGTAATGCAAAAATATTAGCTAACATGAATTTGAAATTATCATAACCATGGTGTTTTGGTTAAAAATAAAATGTACAACCAAACAGTGGTGTATATTATAAATTCCTCCCCTATCCCACTCTTATCTCGCATCACCCCTTACCCCACGCACCCCAACACCACCAATACCCCTACCCCATACTACCCTCGCATACACTACCACACCCCATCCGTCCATCCCAAACATCAACCGACCACACCCTATCGCACCCACTACGCACTACTCCCCCACACCATTCAACATTCATTCCCCTTACACAACCCTAACCCTATCTCCATATCCTTACCTCCTAACACTCCTCACTCCTATATCACCTCACCCATTATCCCACCCATCCCTAATCCAACCCCACATCTTTACTCCACCTCCCCGAAGTTATTTCATCTGTCGTCATCGTTGTCGGCTCCTTTGTCGTCTCCAACTGCTTTGTGGTCTCCAACTGCTGTGTCGTTACCTCAAAATCTATATGGAAAGTCGTTGATAAATGATAATGCTAAGTGATAAGTATTGCTTGCCTTTATGACCACCGCCCTTGAGGTTTTGTTTTTCAATCATACCTTGAACAATATCCTATTTTTATTCTGCCTCCAGGCATACTGTTTTTGCAATGTCCGTCCTTCCGGGCTTCTGTGCTTCCGTGCTTCCGTCAGGATGCTGTATCTCGGGCATAGATGGGCGGACTGACTTCAGATTTTTCAGAATAGGTGGGTCATGGTCAGAAACGTTGGCTACTCTTTTTTGGGTTCAAGGTCATAAACTGAGATTGAAGGTCATTTGAGGCCAACTTGTAAATTTGGTCTCATATGACCATTTCAAATCCTATTGGAACTATTATTATGTTTTGATGAGTCCAAGTGTGTGAAAATATTGGATCCCCTCGCTATGAGTTTTAAAATATTATATATATTTTAAACTCAATCAATCCAATTTGATATCAAACTTGGGTCATAGGATTAGAGGTCATTTGAGGTCAACTTGTACAATACCATTATCTTGAGACTTTTGGTTAAATGTTGGTCTCATAAAATGTATGAACAGTCCTAATGTAACCCAACGTGGGTCATAGCTGCACTATGGGAATCCTCATCTATTGGTGGTGATTAAAGGTCATATGCTGAGGTCAAAGGTCATTTGAGGTAAACTTGTAAAATACCATTATTTTTTAGACATTTGGTCAAAATTAGGTCTTATAAAAATCCTAATGCAACCATTATTATGTTTTCAGAATCTTAGTCCCTATACTTTGTACAGAGTTAAAGAGTCCGATTTTTTCACATACTTGGACTCCTTGGATTCAACACTTGGACTGTATTTATTAATTTGTTTCCCAATTGGTTGCAGAACTCACTGTGAGATTTAATATTGCCATAGCAGCACTAACAACAACATACATTAAAGCACCTAATTGGGCACCGTACTCACCATGAAGGACTAGCAACACTGGCAACAACCAAACTGAAAACTGACTTAGCTGGCTGAGTGAATGAACTGCAGCAGGGACAAAAATCCCACAGAGAGTGGATTTCTAGCTCAAAAATCATTTGTTTTAGAAATTAAGGTAGAAAAGAGATGACAGCCAGCCAGTGTTTTGAGCTGGTTTTTTTAAGATTGTGCATGCTTTTTGTAGAATCCAAGGGAAGTAAGCTTATTGAAGTAAGCTTACAGAAGTTGAATACGACTTGCAGAATGACATTGAGCAAACTTTCTGCTTATTGTTATGTGCTTTCAATGTGCATTGTGTGAAGTTATAAAGGTAAGTTTTTTTTTATATTTCTTTCTGGATAAGGTCCTCCATTGTTTTGCAGGCATAGGTGTAGTCTTGAGTTTATGCTTTCATGCATAGCTTGCATAATTAAACCTCAATCATGCAAATTACAATCATGACAATATCAGAGCCTGAATTTAAGCTCAAGCCTAGCCTTAGCCTTGGGCCTAACGTGAAGTGCCTGTGTTACTACCGTTAGTCCCTAGATTCTACTGCTAGCATTGGCAAGTCCTTCAAATATTGCCGGTGCTCTGAATGTTGTTGCTGTATGTTACTGGCCATGAACTTGGAAGCTACGTGTCTGCGAACCTATAACTTGTAGTTCTACTATACAAACTAATTTTCCTTCAAGATGTAGTAAAGATTCTGAAAACATAATAATGATAAAATTGGATGTTTTTTTATCCAATACTACAAATTTATTGGTCTCGCTATGAGTTTTAAAATATTGGACTCGACTACGTCTGTCCAATATCTTAAAACTCATAGCACGACCAATATATTTGTAGTATTGGGTAAAAAAACATCCAATTTTATATCAAACTTGAGTCATAGCTGTACTATGGAAACCCTTATCAATTGATGGTGTTCAGGGCCATATACTGAGGTCAAAGGTCATTTTTAGGTCAACTTGTAAAATGCCATTCTTTAAGCTTTAGTCAAAATGGGGTGTTATATGAACAGTTTAAACCCTAATGCAACCAAAATTGGGACATAGCTGCACTATGGGAACGCTCAGCTATTAGTGTTGTTCAAGGTCATATACTGAGGTCAAATGTCATTTGATTTCAATTCGGAAAATACCAATATTTTAGACTGTTGGTTACTATTTGGCCTCATATTAACAGATTAGATCCATCCCAAATCCTACCCCACATCTTTACTCCACCCGAAGTAATTTCATTTGTCGTCATCGCCTCCGTCATCGTTGTCGGCTCCTTTGTCGTCTCCAACTGCTGTGTCGTTACCTCGAAATCTATATGGAAAGTCGTTGATAAATGATAATGCTAATTGATAGTATTGCTTGCCTTTATGACCACCGCTCTAAGGTTTTGTTTTTCAATAACAGCTTGAACAATTTCCTATTTTTATTATGCCTCCACCGCGAGGCATACTGTTTTTGCAATGTCCGTCCTTCCGGGCTTCTGTGCTTCCGTGCTTTCGTCAGGATGCCGTATCTCGGGCATAGATGGGCGGATTGACTTCATATTTTTCAGAATAGGTGGGTCATGGTCAGAAACTTTGGCTACTTTTTTGGGGGGTTCAAGGTCATATACTGAGGTTGAAGGTCATTTGCGGCCAACTTGTAAATTTGGTCTCATATGACCATTTCATATCCTATTGCAACTATTATTATGTTATGATGAGTCTAAGATGATGTGAAAATATTGGATCCAAAGCATAATAATGATTAAATTGGATGCTTTACGCCCAATATTTATATATATATTAACCGCTCTGGCTCTTTTATAGCATCCGCGTCCACAAATATTGAATTAATTCATTTGATTGTGTTGCAATTAATTTTGACTAAAAGTTGAGTTAATTCCTTTTGAAATTAAATCGGAGCATATCCATTAATACATAATAATTTTTGCATTGGAGATGCCTGATCTAATTTAGAAACAAAAACATGTAAGGAGCCACTCCATTTTCAGTAAATCAATAAACCATGTCAATGGTGCGTTATGCTACTAGTAGTAGTACTAGATTTACTATAGATTGCTCTGACAATATAAGAATCAATTACAAGAGCTGATTACCGTTTACCGGGGTTAGAATATTGTGTCCTGGGTAAGTCTGGGTAAGAATTGACAATGAAAGATTACTATTATCTGTCGTACAAATGTAGCAACGTGAATTTTATATCAATACAAAATATTTTAATGTTTTAATACAACCTTATTTTAAAAAATAGTTTTATCCAAATTCATTTTAAAGAAAGACAACAATTACGGAGTCTATTTACTTACAAAGTCATAAAAGGAATTACCAATTGGTGTAAAAATGATATATAAAATGACCCACCAGTTTAAATCAGATGAAGAAAAGTTCCTCTCCTAATGTTGGGTGTTTGTGGCATTTTATTTCATATAGTCTTTTGACATGTAGAAGTTATTGAAATTTAAATAGTATTATTATAGTGAACAAAAGTATACCAACAGATTGGTTTCTGTCAAAAGATCAAAAACATTAGATATCAGGTGGATATTTTTGAGATTCAAAATAGTTTGTTTGATCCAAATTCATCATGTGATCACGATTTTAAATGATGTTATATGAAGACATTCCAAAGTGCTTTAATACATGTTCTTATTCATAAATCCTTGATGGGGTCTTTTTGCACATTTTTTGGCAATCAGATTTAAACACTATGAAACTTCATAGATAGGGAGTGAGGGTTGAGGTCATTAAACAATGGTAGAAATAGCACATGATGAAAGCAGTCATACTCCTTTAATTAGGCCAAGGAAAAACAATTGTTTGTTTGCCCTTTCATGAAAAAAAAAAAAAATCAGGAGGGTCGGTAGGTCAATTTGTCTTTCTTTTTGTTTTCTTTTTTTTTAATATGATATAAACAGTACATATTAAAGTCCCACATTTATTTCAAAAACAAAACATAAACAAAGAAAAATGAGAACAGTCATTGAAATATAGTCATTAAATATATATATTGAAATATAGTCATGGAAATAGTCATGATTTGCCAAAGTTTGGTTTTCAAAACGATCAAAATATCTTATAAAAGTATAAATGATTTTTTTTAAAAATAATTTGTTTTGAGGTTATAAAAGGAAAATAAGAAATAAAAACGCGACCCAAGAATTTTGTGATTTTTCGGTCGGGAAATGGCAAGCAAATTAATAGTTTTTTGATAACTAAGTTGCCCCTACCTTTCATTGCGTGGATGCTGGAGAATTGGGTGCAATTCTGCACACCACTGATGTTGAGGGATAGTAGTGCACCACCATTCTTGGGTATGGCTTTGATGCCATCGTAACGCTCCACAAAGATGAGATAGTCACCAAGTAGCGTGATGCCAAATATATACTCTCCCGCATTGAATATATCCATCTGGTCAGTATTGTCCAGGTTGTATCTTACAATGCGGCCAGATGATGACGCATAGGATCCCACGTAAAGCATCCTATCTGTAATAAAATAGTAATAATTTGTAGATATAATATAACATTGAATTCTTTCATTTTGGATGTAATTATATCTACTTTTTTTAAACTTCAAAGAAATTCAATTTGTGTGGCAAATATGATTTTGAATTTCCAAATCATACACATACGCACAAACATCTCCAGCACATTCGAATTGTAACGTTTAAACGCCCAAAACGCATTGATCATTAAGGGGTCATTCCGGTATATAACCAAATACCTTACATCATCAATCTTAGCCTTGCTTTCAGCCATGTTGACCATAGTTGGTCATTAGGATCATTGGATGGTGCCACAAATGTCACATCTTCATTTTTGGTCAAAGGTCATCCACTTCCATACATTTGCACCCAAATAGCTACTATCCATACAGGCCCATTGTAGCTCAATGTGTCATGCATATAAATATGCTGATCCACATTATTTGTACTTTAATGTATATGCCTACTCATTTGTAGTATTAGGTAAACAATCTTCACAAAGCCTTCCAAGACAAATCTGTCATCTGTGTAATTTACCTTAGCCAAATAGCATTTGGCTAAGGGTCTCTTTTTGTCAGGTGCTTTCTTTTTTTCTTTCTTTCTTTCTTTCTTTCTTTCTTTCTTTCTTTCTTTCTTTCTTTCTTTTTTTCTTTCTTTCTTTCTTTCTTTCTTTCTTTCTTTCTTTCTTTTTTTTTTTTTTCTTTTTTCTTTCTTTCTTTCTTTCTTTCTTTCTTTCTTTCATCATAACCATATATGCACTATCTACCTTCTACCTTCAAAATGCTACTGCTCCCGCCAATTACATAGTAATAACCATCACCATGAACCATAGGTACTGGTACTGGTAATGGTACTAGTACTGTCACATGAACAACTCTAGGTCAAAGGTCATAAAGATATGGCTAATGGACGTGCTCTGTGAGCACAAAGTCTAGTTCTCATTCTTAGACACTTCAATTCAAATAAAAATATTATTAAGTATACTTTTAATCAAATTAAAGTCCTACACTTAACAAAGAATTAACCTGGAGCTTAGAATCGTTCAGTCCCGTTGTTGCTATGCTTCTCTGATTGGTTCAAATAACGCGTATCACGATGACGCTCAGGCCAAAAAAATGGTTTGCTTATCCTCATCCGACCGACCGTGTACCCTGGTCCCGACCGTTTTTATAAATTTATTTTCATTTTTTCTAATTCAATATTTTTCTTTTCAAATATGCATCTACAAAGTAAATTTTGTGGAAACGGAAATATACCCATGCGTATTTGGATGTTTACAGAGTCCAGGTGGAGACCATGGAGCTCAGTTCCAACATTTCGTATTGTTATTGTAATTTCGTAGCTGTTGTGTAATAATACAATGTACTTTTCAATGGCATGAAATTCTATATATTTCTAGTGCGTACAACGTATATTTGATGTACAGATTTTAATACATCGCCGAGTCAGAAATTTGCTGAATATTAAACAATTCAATTCTAAAAACATTATTATTTCCATAAATTTATCGTAACAATAGTTTATAAATATGATGACGCATATGTTTTAGAAAAATAATACCCGTGTTTTATTATTTAAAAAAACCCTGTATATGTTCATGTTTGAGCTTCATTTACGTAAACCACACGTTGTAATTTTTTGCAACATGTTCATCACAACAATGGCGGCGAGTCAAGGCGAACGTGACCGTGTGGAATTCGCGTTGAATGTGCTAGTAAAACATGGTGCCAAAATACTGCTTAACACAATTGGCACTTACGATGTCACGCAGGCATTAGGCGAATTATATGATTCGTTGCAACCACTGGACAGAAATTGAACCCTGTACCGTGTGGAGTGGCGAGTGAAAGATACTACGGAACGCATTAGACCAGCACGGACAACATTCAACATGCGGTACGTGTGCTTCTGGTTGAAAGCTACCAACCCGACCGAAGACATAGTAGTAGAGAAGACGGCTATTTTACGGTATCAGTATGCAATCATTGCAGGTTTTCACAAGGCGGTTCTCGTAACACTCATCGTGCCTGCTTATAATGTTTTTCGCGTCCAAATGTATTGGGAACTTTCATAATGCCACATATTAAAACATGCAGGTGTGGGTGTAAAAAGGGCACACAGGTGAAGGGAGCATGAGTACACACTTCCCCCTGCATGCAGATGCACACACAACAGCATGCCCAGCACACATGGTCCCATCACCTCTGAACACATACAACACCCAAACACCCACACATGCACAATATACTCACACACCCCTAAATAATTCACACCATGTTGAATGTTTAAAAGCACTAAAAATGGCAAGTGTAAAAGGGGAACTACTGATTCAATAAATTAATAAAATATGGCACTGGACTATTAGCAAACCTTGATGTTCTGACTGGAATTTTTGATATTGCACTTAAATTGCGAAGATTTCAACCATGGGCTTCAAACCTTCAAAACATAAAAGGAACATGTCTTCAAAGGGTTGATCATTGTAAACACCTTGGCATTGAAGTTGGTGATAAACTGTTATGGAACAATCAGATTGACCAAGTGAGAAAGAAAGTTTTAACTGGTTTGTATTGTAAACACCTTGGCATTAAAGTTGGTGATAAACTGTTATGGAACAATCAGATTGACCAAGTGAGAAAGAAAGTTTTAACTGGTTTGTATTTTCTAAAGAGAGCCGCTAATTTTATACCCAAACACCATCAGTGTACTTTATAAAAGCATTATTGCCACTCACTTTGACTATTGCAATGTTGTTTGGGGAAGATGTAACAAAACCCTTAGTAATAAACTTCAAGTCTTACAAGACAGAGCAGCAAAAATTATTACAGGTGTAAGTAGATATGAGTCAAGTACAGAAGCTTTAAATGTTTTAAACTGGAAAAATCTTGAAGAAAAGTTATACATTAACGAAGCAGTTACAATGCATAAAATATTAGAATTGTAAACAATCAGCACCAAAATATCTGTGCAATAGATTTGTTAAAAAAGAAACTTGTTATAACACCAGAAATAAAGATGTTTTTATCATGGATAAGCCAAATACTGAATATACGAAGCGGAGCTTTAGTTATAAAGGTGCTCAACTGTGGAACTCGATAGATGACAATGCTAGAAGCATGTGCAATGTGAAACATTTTAAACAACTTATTTCTTAATATTTGTGTATAATTTATCATTTTGTATACTTTATATTGTTCAATATATGTATTATTTATGTAATAGTGATCTTGCTGATGTGTTTTAATAAGTTATATTTAATTTGTATATAAATCGTATATGATGTATGGATCTTGGGTATGGATGATGCGTGTTGAGGGGATGTAAGGGTTTAACAATATGCTTGGTTTAACAATATGCTTGGTGAGTTGGGATGTGCGTGTATGTAAGTGAGGGGTGAGTGGAGTGTATGTTGTTTCATGGTGGGAATATGTGTGATTGTATGAGGATGAACGTAGGTGCTACTTTTATAGTATTTTATATTAATATGAAATTTCTGTATTTGTGCAATAGTGGGCCTGCAAATTATCATGATGTGTTTTAATAATTTATTTCTAATATTTTTGAATGATTATCATTTTGTATGTTTTTGTGCAATAGTGGTCTTGATGATGTGTTTTAATAATTTAAATATAACTTGTACATAAATCATATAATAACGTTTTATTGTGAAAGATGTATGGAGGGTGTGTGTTGAGAGGGTGAGAGAGGATCGAGTGCACATGAGAGTGACTGTATGAGGAAGAATGCAGGGTTAATATTTTATTTATTATACCGTAAAACCCCGTCTACAAGCATATAGTGTGCTTCTGATGAAAGCTACATTAATCCAGTCGCCATTATGGAGTTTGAGCAAATAAATTACGGATCCAAGCATATACAAACAAGTATCATTTTAAGACCGATCTATTGTATTGGTATATTAACGCTTGCTTCGAATTAATTAAGCTTTTATAAAAAACACTATATATATGCTTGTAGACGGGGTTTTACGGTATATATTTTGTCTTTTAGTAAAAGATCGTATTAATTTTATGTACACTAATGTATTATATTTTTAATTAACTTGTGTTTGTTAGTAATATTTTAATATCCACACGTACATGTAGAAGAACAATACTGTATTGAACGTGTTTTTACCGTGTATAAATAAAGCTATTATTATTATTATTATTATTATTATTATTATTATTATTATTATTATTATTATTATTATTATTATTATTATTATTATAATGCACCGAAGGTAAATCAATGGGTACTTCATATATCTCTAGATATTCCTATATATTTAGATATATTTGTCTCAGCATAGCGCCACCATGAGCTTATTGCAAATGTGTTTAAATATCTCGGGTCAGACTGTATGCGGCTATCAAGAACATACTAGGATCGACGAGCGTTAGGAACGACACAAACTGACTGTGTAGGAGACTAGTTTTGATGTGAACAATACTATGACGTTCTACTGCACAATGTCGTAATATGTAACCCGTATGGCGTTACCAGTGGACGCCTCTTCGCAATCTCTCTAATCTGTTTGGATTACCGTAAGTGATAACATTTATAATAGCAAACTTAATTAGATATCATAGACTGTAAACTCATCATAAATCAAGTAGAAACATGTGACTTACTATCTGTGTCAATCGTGACAGCTCTTGCCAAGTCTAGTCCAGATATTATAGTTGTCTCACCACTGCCATCAATCGCCGCCTTTTTAACGCTATTGGTGTCTAATTCCGTCCAGAAGATAGAGCTAAGAAGGAAATCATACAAATCAAAGGAACCATAATTACGCAAAGGTGGCAGAATAATATGCAGCTAGCAATTCAAATGTAATCGAAATACAAGATACCAAACAAAAAGGACTATGGATTTTTTTAGAATGCCTTTTAACTAGAGTCATTTATGTGAGATCTGCAACAACAAAAATGATCCAGGTTCTCATGAAGTCGGAATCAGCGCCTAAAAGAAAAAAAAATATTTCTGTAAGTGTGTGGTAGAGAAATATTGGTTTTGACTTCCATACGATTATTTAGCCTGATTATTGCAACATTACAAAGTGATATAGAGCAACTTAAAGAGCTTCTGGGAAGAAAGTGTTTGCAACGGTTTGTTATTGTTATGGTATTCAGGGTGGGGGATACTCTAGTCCAATATATTGCCGAAACCATTGTGCAAATCATGTTAAATTTGCCATACTTGGCAGAGATACGGTACTTATAGAGCTAATCATTATAGGCTATGGAGCCATTTCAACAGGACCCATATTTTGTGGGAAAAGGTCATTGAACCTTTACACGGTGGTCAAGTTCAATATTGCTCGGATTTAGTTAGCAACAATAATAATGTGTTTATCTAGTTATATGGATTCAGAAAAAGTATAGTTTGGCCTATCTACGACTTACGGTTATGGAATTATACGAAAATTATGTAACATTGTGACGTCATAGGTCGAATTTTGGCTCCACAGGGGCAGAAATGAAAATTGCTCCGATTTTGATGACACACTCTTTGCTTTGCCACGAGAAATCTGAAAAAGAATAGTTTTCCCCTATGTAGGATGTTTTGTTACCATGGTATTCTATATTCAGTCAATTTGATCTTGACAAATGTTGTGTTTCGTGGATAAGAAAGCACTCTTTGAGAGTTATAACTATTCCTTTTCTCATTTCTTGTAACAAGATGAATAATTTGAGACCATTTTCAACAAAATCAGATCAATTTTCGCTCCCTGCGGAGCCAAATTTATACATATGACGTCACAATGTTACATTTTTGCCCATAACTCCAATACCATACGTCAGAGATAGGTCAAAGTATACTTTTTCTGAATTCTTATGGCCAGTGGATGAAGATGGTGTGAATAATTTTGAACTTGACTGCCTGTGCAAAGTTCAATGGCCTTTTCCCACTAAATGAGGGGTGTTGTTGAAATGGCTCCATTACCTACAACTCTGGCGGAAATTCGTTGCCACACCAGCACGTTCTGGTGTTAAAAGCACGCAATCGAAGCTAAATATGTGATAGTTCCGTATTATTTTGTATAATAGTTGCAAATGCACATTCAGATTACACTTGCCCCTTCCCCACCCCCCATTTTCCAGTGTTGGGAGACTGCAATGTAGAAATGATGACGATTTTGTCCAAATCAACATTGCAATAGGGGAGCGGGGAAGGATGTTGGCCAATTAACGCTCAGGTGTGGCAACCTTTTTTTCGCCAAGGTTGTCTCTGCCGAATGCAAAATATTTCATCTAAATTTCGTTTTTGTCTCATAACTCAAAAACGGAATGTCGTATGATCTTCATATTGCACACGATTTGTGAGTAGATAATATTCTTTTGAATCATAATAAAATTTTTGACAAAGTACTTGGTTTATTGAGGAGTGGTCCCTCAAATCACCATTTATGCTAAATTACACACATTTCGTAATTAGGGCTCTAAACTGCATGATTTTCTGTTAAATATCAGTAACGGAAAATCGTATCAAGTTGCTGCTACACACAGGTTTTTAGTGGATACTGTCCGTTTTATCCATGTTACAATTAAGCGTAAATAACTTTTTCATATCATTTTCACGCGGACCGGCCTATGTATATTATTAATTATTAAGATGCCAAAATAATTAAAAAAAAAAAAAAAAACCTTCTCATTTGCCATTACATGTTGTCTACTGAATATAGTACACCGAAAATTTCATAATTTTTGAATGATGATGAAATAGCGCGAAGTTTAACTATTAGACCAACAATAATACGAAGGATTAAGAGAGGAAAATATTAATTTTAACAAAACTAACAGCGGGGTTCGAACCCGTGGCCTGTAGTTTAGAAGTCGGCGCCTTTACCGCCGAGCCACGGAGAAGTGAATGAATTCCAAGCCATATCTAATATATTAATGTTAGTTTAAAATTATGCAATGCATATGGTATCAAATTGACCTAAAACGTCTCCAATACACATAATTTCATCGATTTACAACGATTGTATATGTTGGCAATGTATTTAGGGTTATCAAAATAAAGTTGGAATTTCGATTCACCATCTTTCTCCACGTTGGACAAATCTTAAATAAAGAAAATAATCTAAATTTCTTTTAATTTGTTTGTGTCGACCGTCGACCGTTAAATCATCAACCTCATCTCCATATGTGCAATGGGTTACTGATCTTAAATGCAATTTGTATGACATGTTAATTCTACTATGAGGTTATAACATCTCTGTATTCGGTTAAACCAACCAGAACGGCATAACAATTGAAATTGTAGGTGAATGAGAATTAAATCACCTGTTTTACTGTACATATACGCATTGCATAATTTTAAATTAACATTAATACATTAGAAATGCTCACGAATTCAACGACTTCTTCTTGGCTCAGCAGTTAAGTCGCCGCCTTGAAATCTATAGATCAGTGAGATCAGGGGTTCGAATCCCTCTGATGACTTTTCTATGATTATAATTTTCCTCTTCTGATCCTTGCTATTATTATTATTAGGTCTAATACTTAAACTTCACGCTATTTCGTCATCATTAAAATAGTTTTAAAATTTTGCGTGTACTATCTTCAGTAGACAGCATGTAATGGCGATTGATGTTTTTCACATATTTTGCATTATTTTGGCATCTTTATAAATAATAGTACACATAGACCAAGCCATGTATAAATTACATGAAAATAATTATATTTAGTACAGAGTACATAAACAGGCTAAGACTTTGTGAAAATTGCACGTGAATCCGGCATTCCGTTCTAAAGATATGAACGAAAACGTAATTTCAGATGATTTTTTTATATGTTATTAGAGACATGTCTCTGCCGAATGCAAAATATTTCATCTAAATTTCGTTTTTGTCTCATAACTCAAAAACGGAATGTCGTATGATCTTCATATTGCACACGATTTGTGAGTAGATAATATTCTTTTGAATCATAATAAAATTTTTGACAAAGTACTTGGTTTATTGAGGAGTGGTCCCTCAAATCACCATTTATGCTAAATTACACACATTTCGTAATTAGGGCTCTAAACTGCATGATTTTCTGTTAAATATCAGTAACGGAAAATCGTATCAAGTTGCTGCTACACACAGGTTTTTAGTGGATACTGTCCGTTTTATCCATGTTACAATTAAGCGTAAATAACTTTTTTCATATCATTTTCACGCGGACCGGCCTATGTATATTATTAATTATTAAGATGCCAAAATAATGCAAAATGTGTCAAAAAACCTTCTCATTTGCCATTACATGTTGTCTACTGAATATAGTACACCGAAAATTTCATCATTTTGAATGATGATGAAATAGCGCGAAGTTTAACTATTAGACCAACAATAATACGAAGGATTAAGAGAGGAAAAATATTAATTTTAACAAAACTAACAGCGGGTTCGAACCCGTGGCCTGTAGTTTAGAAGTCGGCGCCTTTACCGCCGAGCCACGGAGAAGTGAATGAATTCCAAGCCATATCTAATATATTAATGTTAGTTTAAAATTATGCAATGCATATGGTATCAAATTGACCTAAAACGTCTCCAATACACATAATTTCATCGATTTACAACGATTGTATATGTTGGCAATGTATTTAGGGTTATAAAAATAAAGTTGGAATTTCGATTCACCATCTTTCTCCACGTTGGACAAATCTTAAATAAAGAAAATAATCTAAATTTCTTTTAATTTGTTTGTGTCGACTGTCGACCGTTAAATCATCAACCTCATCTCCATATGTGCAATGGGTTACTGATCTTAAATGCATTTGTATGACATGTTAATTCTACTATGAGGTTATAACATCTCTGTATTCGGTTAAACCAACCAGAACGGCATAACAATTGAAATTGTAGGTGAATGAGAATTAAATCACCTGTTTTACTGTACATATACGCATTGCATAATTTTAAATTAACATTAATACATTAGAAATGCTCACGAATTCAACGACTTCTTCTTGGCTCAGCGGTTAAGTCGCCGCCTTGAAATCTATAGATCAGTGAGATCAGGGGTTCGAATCCTCTGATGACTTTTTTATGATTATAATTTTCCTCTTCTGATCCTTGCTATTATTATTATTAGGTCTAATACTTAAACTTCACGCTATTTCGTCATCATTAAAATAGTTTTAAAATTTTGCGTGTACTATCTTCAGTAGACAGCATGTAATGGCGATTGATGTTTTCACATATTTTGCATTATTTTGGCATCTTTATAAATAATAGTACACATAGACCAAGCCATGTATAAATTACATGAAAATAATTATATTTAGTACAGAGTACATAAACAGGCTAAGACTTTGTGAAAATTGCACGTGAATCCGGCATTCCGTTCTAAAGATATGAACGAAAACGTAATTTCAGATGATTTTTTTATATGTTATTAGAGACAACTCTGGCGGAAATTCGTTGCCACACCAGCACGTTCTGGTGTTAAAAGCACGCAATCGAAGCTAAATATGTGATAGTTCCGTATTATTTTGTATAATAGTTGCAAATGCACATTCAGATTACACTTGCCCTTCCCCACCCCCATTTTCCAGTGTTGGGAGACTGCAATGTAGAAATGATGACGATTTTGTCCAAATCAACATTGCAATAGGGGAGCGGGGAAGGATGTTGGCCAATTAACGCTCAGGTGTGGCAACCTTTTTCGCCAAGGTTGTCTCTGCCGAATGCAAAATATTTCATCTAAATTTCGTTTTTGTCTCATAACTCAAAAACGGAATGTCGTATGATCTTCATATTGCACACGATTTGTGAGTAGATAATATTCTTTTGAATCATAATAAAATTTTTGACAAAGTACTTGGTTTATTGAGGGAGTGGTCCCTCAAATCACCATTTATGCTAAATTACACACATTTCGTAATTAGGGCTCTAAACTGCATGATTTTCTGTTAAATATCAGTAACGGAAAATCGTATCAAGTTGCTGCTACACACAGGTTTTAGTGGATACTGTCCGTTTTATCCATGTTACAATTAAGCGTAAATAACTTTTTTCATATCATTTTCACGCGGACCGGCCTATGTATATTATTAATTATTAAGATGCCAAAATAATGCAAAATGTGTCAAAAAACCTTCTCATTTGCCATTACATGTTGTCTACTGAATATAGTACACCGAAAATTTCATCATTTTTGAATGATGATGAAATAGCGCGAAGTTTAACTATTAGACCAACAATAATACGAAGGATTAAGAGAGGAAAAATATTAATTTTAACAAAACTAACAGCGGGGTTCGAACCCGTGGCCTGTAGTTTAGAAGTCGGCGCCTTTACCGCCGAGCCACGGAGAAGTGAATGAATTCCAAGCCATATCTAATATATTAATGTTAGTTTAAAATTATGCAATGCATATGGTATCAAATTGACCTAAAACGTCTCCAATACACATAATTTCATCGATTTACAACGATTGTATATGTTGGCAATGTATTTAGGGTTATAAAAATAAAGTTGGAATTTCGATTCACCATCTTTCTCCACGTTGGACAAATCTTAAATAAAGAAAATAATCTAAATTTCTTTTAATTTGTTTGTGTCGACTGTCGACCGTTAAATCATCAACCTCATCTCCATATGTGCAATGGGTTACTGATCTTAAATGCATTGTACGTATGACATGTGAATTCTACTATTAGGTTATAAACATCTCTGTATTCGGTTAAACCAACCAGAACGGCATAACAATTGAAATTGTAGGTGAATGAGAATTAAATCACCTGTTTTACTGTACATATACGCATTGCATAATTTTAAATTAACATTAATACATTAGAAATGCTCACGAATTCAACGACTTCTTCTTGGCTCAGCGGTTAAGTCGCCGCCTTGAAATCTATAGATCAGTGAGATCAGGGGTTCGAATCCTCTGATGACTTTTCTATGATTATAATTTTCCTCTTCTGATCCTTGCTATTATTATTATTAGGTCTAATACTTAAACTTCACGCTATTTCGTCATCATTAAAATAGTTTTAAAATTTTGCGTGTACTATCTTCAGTAGACAGCATGTAATGGCGATTGATGTTTTTCACATATTTTGCATTATTTTGGCATCTTTATAAATAATAGTACACATAGACCAAGCCATGTATAAATTACATGAAAATAATTATATTTAGTACAGAGTACATAAACAGGCTAAGACTTTGTGAAAATTGCACGTGAATCCGGCATTCCGTTCTAAAGATATGAACGAAAACGTAATTTCAGATGATTTTTTATATGTTATTAGAGACATGTCTCTGCCGAATGCAAAATATTTCATCTAAATTTCGTTTTTGTCTCATAACTCAAAAACGGAATGTCGTATGATCTTCATATTGCACACGATTTGTGAGTAGATAATATTCTTTTGAATCATAATAAAATTTTTGACAAAGTACTTGGTTTATTGAGGGAGTGCTCCCTCAAATCACCATTTATGCTAAATTACACACATTTCGTAATTAGGGCTCTAAACTGCATGATTTGCTGTTAAATATCAGTAACGGAAAATCGTATCAAGTTGCTGCTACACACAGGTTTTAGTGGACACTGTCCGTTTTATCCATGTTACAATTAAGCGTAAATAACTTTTTTCATATCATTTTCACGCGGACCGGCCTATGTATATTATTAATTATTAAGATGCCAAAATAATGCAAAATGTGTCAAAAACCTTCTCATTTGCCATTACATGTTGTCTACTGAATATAGTACACCGAAAATTTCATCATTTTTGAATGATGATGAAATAGCGCGAAGTTTAACTATTAGACCAACAATAATACGAAGGATTAAGAGAGGAAAAATATTAATTTTAACAAAACTAACAGCGGGGTTCGAACCCGTGGCCTGTAGTTTAGAAGTCGGCGCCTTTACCGCCGAGCCACGGAGAAGTGAATGAATTCCAAGCCATATCTAATATATTAATGTTAGTTTAAAATTATGCAATGCATATGGTATCAAATTGACCTAAAACGTCTCCAATACACATAATTTCATCGATTTACAACGATTGTATATGTTGGCAATGTATTTAGGGTTATAAAAATAAAGTTGGAATTTCGATTCACCATCTTTCTCCACGTTGGACAAATCTTAAATAAAGAAAATAATCTAAATTTCTTTTAATTTGTTTGTGTCGACCGACGACCGTTAAATCATCAACCTCATCTCCATATGTGCAATGGGTTACTGATCTTAAATGCATTTGTATGACATGTTAATTCTACTATGAGGTTATAACATCTCTGTATTCGGTTAAACCAACCAGAACGGCATAACAATTGAAATTGTAGGTGAATGAGAATTAAATCACCTGTTTTACTGTACATATACGCATTGCATAATTTTAAATTAACATTAATACATTAGAAATGCTCACGAATTCAACGACTTCTTCTTGGCTCAGCGGTTAAGTCGCCGCCTTGAAATCTATAGATCAGTGAGATCAGGGGTTCGAATCCCTCTGATGACTTTTCTATGATTATAATTTTCCTCTTCTGATCCTTGCTATTATTATTATTAGGTCTAATACTTAAACTTCACGCTATTTCGTCATCATTAAAATAGTTTTAAAATTTTGCGTGTACTATCTTCAGTAGACAGCATGTAATGGCGATTGATGTTTTTCACATATTTTGCATTATTTTGGCATCTTTATAAATAATAGTACACATAGACCAAGCCATGTATAAATTACATGAAAATAATTATATTTAGTACAGAGTACATAAACAGGCTAAGACTTTGTGAAAATTGCATCGTGAATCCGGCATTCCGTTCTAAAGATATGAACGAAAACGTAATTTCAGATGATTTTTTATATGTTATTAGAGACATTCTCTGCCGAATGCAAAATATTTCATCTAAATTTCGTTTTTGTCTCATAACTCAAAAACGGAATGTCGTATGATCTTCATATTGCACACGATTTGTGAGTAGATAATATTCTTTTGAATCATAATAAAATTTTTGACAAAGTACTTGGTTTATTGAGGGTGGTCCTCAAATCACCATTTATGCTAAATTACACACATTTCGTAATTAGGGCTCTAAACTGCATGATTTTCTGTTAAATATCAGTAACGGAAAATCGTATCAAGTTGCTGCTACACACAGGTTTTTAGTGGATACTGTCCGTTTTATCCATGTTACAATTAAGCGTAAATAACTTTTTTCATATCATTTTCACGCGGACCGGCCTATGTATATTATTAATTATTAAGATGCCAAAATAATGCAAAATGTGTCAAAAAACCTTCTCATTTGCCATTACATGTTGTCTACTGAATATAGTACACCGAAAATTTCATCATTTTTGAAATAGCGCGAAGTTTAACTATTAGACCAACAATAATACGAAGGATTAAGAGAGGAAAAATATTAATTTTAACAAAACTAACAGCGGGGTTCGAACCCGTGGCCTGTAGTTTAGAAGTCGGCGCCTTTACCGCCGAGCCACGGAGAAGTGAATGAATTCCAAGCCATATCTAATATATTAATGTTAGTTTAAAATTATGCAATGCATATGGTATCAAATTGACCTAAAACGTCTCCAATACACATAATTTCATCGATTTACAACGATTGTATATGTTGGCAATGTATTTAGGGTTATAAAAATAAAGTTGGAATTTCGATTCACCATCTTTCTCCACGTTGGACAAATCTTAAATAAAGAAAATAATCTAAATTTCTTTTAATTTGTTTGTGTCGACCGTCGACCGTTAAATCATCAACCTCATCTCCATATGTGCAATGGGTTACTGATCTTAAATGCATTTGTATGACATGTTAATTCTACTATGAGGTTATAACATCTCTGTATTCGGTTAAACCAACCAGAACGGCATAACAATTGAAATTGTAGGTGAATGAGAATTAAATCACCTGTTTTACTGTACATATACGCATTGCATAATTTTAAATTAACATTAATACATTAGAAATGCTCACGAATTCAACGACTTCTTCTTGGCTCAGCGGTTAAGTCGCCGCCTTGAAATCTATAGATCAGTGAGATCAGGGGTTCGAATCCTCTGATGACTTTTCTATGATTATAATTTTCCTCTTCTGACCCTTGCTATTATTATTATTAGGTCTAATACTTAAACTTCACGCTATTTCGTCATCATTAAAATAGTTTTAAAATTTTGCGTGTACTATCTTCAGTAGACAGCATGTAATGGCGATTGATGTTTTTCACATATTTTGCATTATTTTGGCATCTTTATAAATAATAGTACACATAGACCAAGCCATGTATAAATTACATGAAAATAATTATATTTAGTACAGAGTACATAAACAGGCTAAGACTTTGTGAAAATTGCACGTGAATCCGGCATTCCGTTCTAAAGATATGAACGAAAACGTAATTTCAGATGATTTTTTTATATGTTATTAGAGACAACTCTGGCGGAAATTCGTTGCCACACCAGCACGTTCTGGTGTTAAAAGCACGCAATCGAAGCTAAATATGTGATAGTTCCGTATTATTTTGTATAATAGTTGCAAATGCACATTCAGATTACACTTGCCCCTTCCCCACCCCCCATTTTCCAGTGTTGGGAGACTGCAATGTAGAAATGATGACGATTTTGTCCAAATCAACATTGCAATAGGGGAGCGGGGAAGGATGTTGGCCAATTAACGCTCAGGTGTGGCAACCTTTTTCGCCAAGGTTGTCTCTGCCGAATGCAAAATATTTCATCTAAATTTCGTTTTTGTCTCATAACTCAAAAACGGAATGTCGTATGATCTTCATATTGCACACGATTTGTGAGTAGATAATATTCTTTTGAATCATAATAAAATTTTTGACAAAGTACTTGGTTTATTTAGGGAGGGGTCCCTCAAATCACCATTTATGCTAAATTACACACATTTCGTAATTAGGGCTCTAAACTGCATGATTTTCTGTTAAATATCAGTAACGGAAAATCGTATCAAGTTGCTGCTACACACAGGTTTTTAGTGGATACTGTCCGTTTTATCCATGTTACAATTAAGCGTAAATAACTTTTTTCATATCATTTTCACGCGGACCGGCCTATGTATATTATTAATTATTAAGATGCCAAAATAATGCAAAATGTGTCAAAAACCTTCTCATTTGCCATTACATGTTGTCTACTGAATATAGTACACCGAAAATTTCATCATTTTTGAATGATGATGAAATAGCGCGAAGTTTAACTATTAGACCAACAATAATACGAAGGATTAAGAGAGGAAAAATATTAATTTTAACAAAACTAACAGCGGGGTTCGAACCCGTGGCCTGTAGTTTAGAAGTCGGCGCCTTTACCGCCGAGCCACGGAGAAGTGAATGAATTCCAAGCCATATCTAATATATTAATGTTAGTTTAAAATTATGCAATGCATATGGTATCAAATTGACCTAAAACGTCTCCAATACACATAATTTCATCGATTTACAACGATTGTATATGTTGGCAATGTATTTAGGGTTATAAAAATAAAGTTGGAATTTCGATTCACCATCTTTCTCCACGTTGGACAAATCTTAAATAAAGAAAATAATCTAAATTTCTTTTAATTTGTTTGTGTCGACCGTCGACCGTTAAATCATCAACCTCATCTCCATATGTGCAATGGGTTACTGATCTTAAATGCATTTGTATGACATGTTAATTCTACTATGAGGTTATAACATCTCTGTATTCGGTTAAACCAACCAGAACGGCATAACAATTGAAATTGTAGGTGAATGAGAATTAAATCACCTGTTTTACTGTACATATACGCATTGCATAATTTTAAATTAACATTAATACATTAGAAATGCTCACGAATTCAACGACTTCTTCTTGGCTCAGCGGTTAAGTCGCCGCCTTGAAATCTATAGATCAGTGAGATCAGGGTTCGAATCCCTCTGATGACTTTTCTATGATTATAATTTTCCTCTTCTGATCCTTGCTATTATTATTATTAGGTCTAATACTTAAACTTCACGCTATTTCGTCATCATTAAAATAGTTTTAAAATTTTGCGTGTACTATCTTCAGTAGACAGCATGTAATGGCGATTGATGTTTTTCACATATTTTGCATTATTTTGGCATCTTTATAAATAATAGTACACATAGACCAAGCCATGTATAAATTACATGAAAATAATTATATTTAGTACAGAGTACATAAACAGGCTAAGACTTTGTGAAAATTGCACGTGAATCCGGCATTCCGTTCTAAAGATATGAACGAAAACGTAATTTCAGATGATTTTTTATATGTTATTAGAGACATGTCTCTGCCGAATGCAAAATATTTCATCTAAATTTCGTTTTTGTCTCATAACTCAAAAAACGGAATGTCGTATGATCTTCATATTGCACACGATTTGTGAGTAGATAATATTCTTTTGAATCATAATAAAATTTTTGACAAAGTACTTGGTTTATTGAGGGAGTGGTCCCTCAAATCACCATTTATGCTAAATTACACACATTTCGTAATTAGGGCTCTAAACTGCATGATTTTCTGTTAAATATCAGTAACGGAAAATCGTATCAAGTTGCTGCTACACACAGGTTTTAGTGGACACTGTCCGTTTTATCCATGTTACAATTAAGCGTAAATAACTTTTTTCATATCATTTTCACGCGGACCGGCCTATGTATATTATTAATTATTAAGATGCCAAAATAATGCAAAAAGAGACAAAAAACCTTCTCATTTGCCATTACATGTTGTCTACTGAATATAGTACACCGAAAATTTCATCATTTTTGAATGATGATGAAATAGCGCGAAGTTTAACTATTAGACCAACAATAATACGAAGGATTAAGAGAGGAAAATATTAATTTTAACAAAACTAACAGCGGGTTCGAACCCGTGGCCTGTAGTTTAGAAGTCGGCGCCTTTACCGCCGAGCCACGGAGAAGTGAATGAATTCCAAGCCATATCTAATATATTAATGTTAGTTTAAAATTATGCAATGCATATGGTATCAAATTGACCTAAAACGTCTCCAATACACATAATTTCATCGATTTACAACGATTGTATATGTTGGCAATGTATTTAGGGTTATAAAAATAAAGTTGGAATTTCGATTCACCATCTTTCTCCACGTTGGACAAATCTTAAATAAAGAAAATAATCTAAATTTCTTTTAATTTGTTTGTGTCGACTGTCGACCGTTAAATCATCAACCTCATCTCCATATGTGCATTGGGTTACTGATCTTAAATGCATTTGTATGACATGTTAATTCTACTATGAGGTTATAACATCTCTGTATTCGGTTAAACCAACCAGAACGGCATAACAATTGAAATTGTAGGTGAATGAGAATTAAATCACCTGTTTTACTGTACATATACGCATTGCATAATTTTAAATTAACATTAATACATTAGAAATGCTCACGAATTCAACGACTTCTTCTTGGCTCAGCGGTTAAGTCGCCGCCTTGAAATCTATAGATCAGTGAGATCAGGGTTCGAATCCTCTGATGACTTTTCTATGATTATAATTTTCCTCTTCTGATCCTTGCTATTATTATTATTAGGTCTAATACTTAAACTTCACGCTATTTCGTCATCATTAAAATAGTTTTAAAATTTTGCGTGTACTATCTTCAGTAGACAGCATGTAATGGCGATTGATGTTTTTCACATATTTTGCATTATTTTGGCATCTTTATAAATAATAGTACACATAGACCAAGCCATGTATAAATTACATGAAAATAATTATATTTAGTACAGAGTACATAAACAGGCTAAGACTTTGTGAAAATTGCACGTGAATCCGGCATTCCGTTCTAAAGATATGAACGAAAACGTAATTTCAGATGATTTTTTTATATGTTATTAGAGACATTCTCTGCCGAATGCAAAATATTTCATCTAAATTTCGTTTTTGTCTCATAACTCAAAAACGGAATGTCGTATGATCTTCATATTGCACACGATTTGTGAGTAGATAATATTCTTTTGAATCATAATAAAATTTTGACAAAGTACTTGGTTTATTGAGGGAGTGGTCCTCAAATCACCATTTATGCTAAATTACACACATTTCGTAATTAGGGCTCTAAACTGCATGATTTTCTGTTAAATATCAGTAACGGAAAATCGTATCAAGTTGCTGCTACACACAGGTTTTTAGTGGATACTGTCCGTTTTATCCATGTTACAATTAAGCGTAAATAACTTTTTTCATATCATTTTCACGCGGACCGGCCTATGTATATTATTAATTATTAAGATGCCAAAATAATGCAAAATGTGTCAAAAAACCTTCTCATTTGCCATTACATGTTGTCTACTGAATATAGTACACCGAAAATTTCATCATTTTTGAAATAGCGCGAAGTTTAACTATTAGACCAACAATAATACGAAGGATTAAGAGAGGAAAAATATTAATTTTAACAAAACTAACAGCGGGTTCGAACCCGTGGCCTGTAGTTTAGAAGTCGGCGCCTTTACCGCCGAGCCACGGAGAAGTGAATGAATTCCAAGCCATATCTAATATATTAATGTTAGTTTAAAATTATGCAATGCATATGGTATCAAATTGACCTAAAACGTCTCCAATACACATAATTTCATCGATTTACAACGATTGTATATGTTGGCAATGTATTTAGGGTTATAAAAATAAAGTTGGAATTTCGATTCACCATCTTTCTCCACGTTGGACAAATCTTAAATAAAGAAAATAATCTAAATTTCTTTTAATTTGTTTGTGTCGACTGTCGACCGTTAAATCATCAACCTCATCTCCATATGTGCAATGGGTTACTGATCTTAAATGCATTTGTATGACATGTTAATTCTACTATGAGGTTATAACATCTCTGTATTCGGTTAAACCAACCAGAACGGCATAACAATTGAAATTGTAGGTGAATGAGAATTAAATCACCTGTTTTACTGTACATATACGCATTGCATAATTTTAAATTAACATTAATACATTAGAAATGCTCACGAATTCAACGACTTCTTCTTGGCTCAGCGGTTAAGTCGCCGCCTTGAAATCTATAGATCAGTGAGATCAGGGTTCGAATCCTCTGATGACTTTTCTATGATTATAATTTTCCTCTTCTGATCCTTGCTATTATTATTATTAGGTCTAATACTTAAACTTCACGCTATTTCGTCATCATTAAAATAGTTTTAAAATTTTGCGTGTACTATCTTCAGTAGACAGCATGTAATGGCGATTGATGTTTTTCACATATTTTGCATTATTTTGGCATCTTTATAAATAATAGTACACATAGACCAAGCCATGTATAAATTACATGAAAATAATTATATTTAGTACAGAGTACATAAACAGGCTAAGACTTTGTGAAAATTGCACGTGAATCCGTCAATTCGTTCTAAAGATATGAACGAAAACGTAATTTCAGATGATTTTTTTATATGTTATTAGAGACATGTCTCTGCCGAATGCAAAATATTTCATCTAAATTTCGTTTTTGTCTCATAACTCAAAAACGGAATGTCGTATGATCTTCATATTGCACACGATTTGTGAGTAGATAATATTCTTTTGAATCATAATAAAATTTTTGACAAAGTACTTGGTTTATTGAGGGAGTGGTCCCTCAAATCACCATTTATGCTAAATTACACACATTTCGTAATTAGGGCTCTAAACTGCATGATTTTCTGTTAAATATCAGTAACGGAAAATCGTATCAAGTTGCTGCTACACACAGGTTTTTAGTGGACACTGTCCGTTTTATCCATGTTACAATTAAGCGTAAATAACTTTTTTCATATCATTTTCACGCGGACCGGCCTATGTATATTATTAATTATTAAGATGCCAAAATAATGCAAAATGTGTCAAAAAACCTTCTCATTTGCCATTACATGTTGTCTACTGAATATAGTACACCGAAAATTTCATCATTTTTGAATGATGATGAAATAGCGCGAAGTTTAACTATTAGACCAACAATAATACGAAGGATTAAGAGAGGAAAATATTAATTTTAACAAAACTAACAGCGGGGTTCGAACCCGTGGCTGTAGTTTAGAAGTCGGCGCCTTTACCGCCGAGCCACGGAGAAGTGAATGAATTCCAAGCCATATCTAATATATTAATGTTAGTTTAAAATTATGCAATGCATATGGTATCAAATTGACCTAAAACGTCTCCAATAATACACATAATTTCATCGATTTACAACGATTGTATATGTTGGCAATGTATTTAGGGTTATAAAAATAAAGTTGGAATTTCGATTCACCATCTTTCTCCACGTTGGACAAATCTTAAATAAAGAAAATAATCTAAATTTCTTTTAATTTGTTTGTGTCGACCGTCGACCGTTAAATCATCAACCTCATCTCCATATGTGCAATGGGTTACTGATCTTAAATGCATTTGTATGACATGTTAATTCTACTATGAGGTTATAACATCTCTGTATTCGGTTAAACCAACCAGAACGGCATAACAATTGAAATTGTAGGTGAATGAGAATTAAATCACCTGTTTTACTGTACATATACGCATTGCATAATTTTAAATTAACATTAATACATTAGAAATGCTCACGAATTCAACGACTTCTTCTTGGCTCAGCGGTTAAGTCGCCGCCTTGAAATCTATAGATCAGTGAGATCAGGGTTCGAATCCTCTGATGACTTTTCTATGATTATAATTTTCCTCTTCTGATCCTTGCTATTATTATTATTAGGTCTAATACTTAAACTTCACGCTATTTCGTCATCATTAAAATAGTTTTAAAATTTTGCGTGTACTATCTTCAGTAGACAGCATGTAATGGCGATTGATGTTTTTCACATATTTTGCATTATTTTGGCATCTTTATAAATAATAGTACACATAGACCAAGCCATGTATAAATTACATGAAAATAATTATATTTAGTACAGAGTACATAAACAGGCTAAGACTTTGTGAAAATTGCACGTGAATCCGGCATTCCGTTCTAAAGATATGAACGAAAACGTAAGTTCAGATGATGTTTTTATATGTTATTAGAGACATTCTCTGCCGAATGCAAAATATTTCATCTAAATTTCGTTTTTGTCTCATAACTCAAAAACGGAATGTCGTATGATCTTCATATTGCACACGATTTGTGAGTAGATAATATTCTTTTGAATCATAATAAAATTTTTGACAAAGTACTTGGTTTATTGAGGGAGTGGTCCCTCAAATCACCATTTATGCTAAATTACACACATTTCGTAATTAGGGCTCTAAACTGCATGATTTTCTGTTAAATATCAGTAACGGAAAATCGTATCAAGTTGCTGCTACACACAGGTTTTTAGTGGATACTGTCCGTTTTATCCATGTTACAATTAAGCGTAAATAACTTTTTTCATATCATTTTCACGCGGACCGGCCTATGTATATTATTAATTATTAAGATGCCAAAATAATGCAAAATGTGTCAAAAAACCTTCTCATTTGCCATTACATGTTGTCTACTGAATATAGTACACCGAAAATTTCATCATTTTTTGAAATAGCGCGAAGTTTAACTATTAGACCAACAATAATACGAAGGATTAAGAGAGGAAAAATATTAATTTTAACAAAACTAACAGCGGGGTTCGAACCCGTGGCCTGTAGTTTAGAAGTCGGCGCCTTTACCGCCGAGCCACGGAGAAGTGAATGAATTCCAAGCCATATCTAATATATTAATGTTAGTTTAAAATTATGCAATGCATATGGTATCAAATTGACCTAAAACGTCTCCAATACACATAATTTCATCGATTTACAACGATTGTATATGTTGGCAATGTATTTAGGGTTATAAAAATAAAGTTGGAATTTCGATTCACCATCTTTCTCCACGTTGGACAAATCTTAAATAAAGAAAATAATCTAAATTTCTTTTAATTTGTTTGTGTCGACTGTCGACCGTTAAATCATCAACCTCATCTCCATATGTGCAATGGGTTACTGATCTTAAATGCATTTGTATGACATGTTAATTCTACTATGAGGTTATAACATCTCTGTATTCGGTTAAACCAACCAGAACGGCATAACAATTGAAATTGTAGGTGAATGAGAATTAAATCACCTGTTTTACTGTACATATACGCATTGCATAATTTTAAATTAACATTAATACATTAGAAATGCTCACGAATTCAACGACTTCTTCTTGGCTCAGCGGTTAAGTCGCCGCCTTGAAATCTATAGATCAGTGAGATCAGGGGTTCGAATCCTCTGATGACTTTTCTATGATTATAATTTTCCTCTTCTGATCCTTGCTATTATTATTATTAGGTCTAATACTTAAACTTCACGCTATTTCGTCATCATTAAAATAGTTTTAAAATTTTGCGTGTACTATCTTCAGTAGACAGCATGTAATGGCGATTGATGTTTTTCACATATTTTGCATTATTTTGGCATCTTTATAAATAATAGTACACATAGACCAAGCCATGTATAAATTACATGAAAATAATTATATTTAGTACAGAGTACATAAACAGGCTAAGACTTTGTGAAAATTGCACGTGAATCCGGCATTCCGTTCTAAAGATATGAACGAAAACGTAATTTCAGATGATTTTTTTATATGTTATTAGAGACAACTCTGGCGGAAATTCGTTGCCACACCAGCACGTTCTGGTGTTAAAAGCACGCAATCGAAGCTAAATATGTGATAGTTCCGTATTATTTTGTATAATAGTTGCAAATGCACATTCAGATTACACTTGCCCTTCCCCACCCCCATTTTCCAGTGTTGGGAGACTGCAATGTAGAAATGATGACGATTTTGTCCAAATCAACATTGCAATAGGGGAGCGGGGAAGGATGTTGGCCAATTAACGCTCAGGTGTGGCAACCTTTTTCGCCAAGGTTGTCTCTGCCGAATGCAAAATATTTCATCTAAATTTCGTTTTTGTCTCATAACTCAAAAACGGAATGTCGTATGATCTTCATATTGCACACGATTTGTGAGTAGATAATATTCTTTTGAATCATAATAAAATTTTTGACAAAGTACTTGGTTTATTGAGGAGTGGTCCTCAAATCACCATTTATGCTAAATTACACACATTTCGTAATTAGGGCTCTAAACTGCATGATTTTCTGTTAAATATCAGTAACGGAAAATCGTATCAAGTTGCTGCTACACACAGGTTTTTAGTGGATACTGTCCGTTTTATCCATGTTACAATTAAGCGTAAATAACTTTTTTCATATCATTTTCACGCGGACCGGCCTATGTATATTATTAATTATTAAGATGCCAAAATAATGCAAAATGTGTCAAAAAACCTTCTCATTTGCCATTACATGTTGTCTACTGAATATAGTACACCGAAAATTTCATCATTTTTGAATGATGATGAAATAGCGCGAAGTTTAACTATTAGACCAACAATAATACGAAGGATTAAGAGAGGAAAAATATTAATTTTAACAAAACTAACAGCGGGGTTCGAACCCGTGGCCTGTAGTTTAGAAGTCGGCGCCTTTACCGCCGAGCCACGGAGAAGTGAATGAATTCCAAGCCATATCTAATATATTAATGTTAGTTTAAAATTATGCAATGCATATGGTATCAAATTGACCTAAAACGTCTCCAATACACATAATTTCATCGATTTACAACGATTGTATATGTTGGCAATGTATTTAGGGTTATAAAAATAAAGTTGGAATTTCGATTCACCATCTTTCTCCACGTTGGACAAATCTTAAATAAAGAAAATAATTTAAATTTCTTTTAATTTGTTTGTGTCGACCGTCGACAGTTAAATCATCAACCTCATCTCCATATGTGCAATGGGTTACTGATCTTAAATGCATTTGTATGACATGTTAATTCTACTATGAGGTTATAACATCTCTGTATTCGGTTAAACCAACCAGAACGGCATAACAATTGAAATTGTAGGTGAATGAGAATTAAATCACCTGTTTTACTGTACATATACGCATTGCATAATTTTAAATTAACATTAATACATTAGAAATGCTCACGAATTCAACGACTTCTTCTTGGCTCAGCGGTTAAGTCGCCGCCTTGAAATCTATAGATCAGTGAGATCAGGGGTTCGAATCCCTCTGATGACTTTTCTATGATTATAATTTTCCTCTTCTGATCCTTGCTATTATTATTATTAGGTCTAATACTTAAACTTCACGCTATTTCGTCATCATTAAAATAGTTTTAAAATTTTGCGTGTACTATCTTCAGTAGACAGCATGTAATGGCGATTGATGTTTTTCACATATTTTGCATTATTTTGGCATCTTTATAAATAATAGTACACATAGACCAAGCCATGTATAAATTACATGAAAATAATTATATTTAGTACAGAGTACATAAACAGGCTAAGACTTTGTGAAAATTGCACGTGAATCCGGCATTCCGTTCTAAAGATATGAACGAAAACGTAATTTCAGATGATTTTTTATATGTTATTAGAGACATGTCTCTGCCGAATGCAAAATATTTCATCTAAATTTCGTTTTTGTCTCATAACTCAAAAACGGAATGTCGTATGATCTTCATATTGCACACGATTTGTGAGTAGATAATATTCTTTTGAATCATAATAAAATTTTTGACAAAGTACTTGGTTTATTGAGGGAGTGGTCCTTCAAATCACCATTTATGCTAAATTACACACATTTCGTAATTAGGGCTCTAAACTGCATGATTTTCTGTTAAATATCAGTAACGGAAAATCGTATCAAGTTGCTGCTACACACAGGTTTTTAGTGGACACTGTCCGTTTTATCCATGTTACAATTAAGCGTAAATAACTTTTTTCATATCATTTTCACGCGGACCGGCCTATGTATATTATTAATTATTAAGATGCCAAAATAATGCAAAATGTGTCAAAAAACCTTCTCATTTGCCATTACATGTTGTCTACTGAATATAGTACACCGAAAATTTCATCATTTTTGAATGATGATGAAATAGCGCGAAGTTTAACTATTAGACCAACAATAATACGAAGGATTAAGAGAGGAAAAATATTAATTTTAACAAAACTAACAGCGGGGTTCGAACCCGTGGCCTGTAGTTTAGAAGTCGGCGCCTTTACCGCCGAGCCACGGAGAAGTGAATGAATTCCAAGCCATATCTAATATATTAATGTTAGTTTAAAATTATGCAATGCATATGGTATCAAATTGACCTAAAACGTCTCCAATACACATAATTTCATCGATTTACAACGATTGTATATGTTGGCAATGTATTTAGGGTTATAAAAATAAAGTTGGAATTTCGATTCACCATCTTTCTCCACGTTGGACAAATCTTAAATAAAGAAAATAATTTAAATTTCTTTTAATTTGTTTGTGTCGACCGTCGACCGTTAAATCATCAACCTCATCTCCATATGTGCAATGGGTTACTGATCTTAAATGCATTTGTATGACATGTTAATTCTACTATGAGGTTATAACATCTCTGTATTCGGTTAAACCAACCAGAACGGCATAACAATTGAAATTGTAGGTGAATGAGAATTAAATCACCTGTTTTACTGTACATATACGCATTGCATAATTTTAAATTAACATTAATACATTAGAAATGCTCACGAATTCAACGACTTCTTCTTGGCTCAGCGGTTAAGTCGCCGCCTTGAAATCTATAGATCAGTGAGATCAGGGGTTCGAATCCCTCTGATGACTTTTCTATGATTATAATTTTCCTCTTCTGATCCTTGCTATTATTATTATTAGGTCTAATACTTAAACTTCACGCTATTTCGTCATCATTAAAATAGTTTTAAAATTTTGCGTGTACTATCTTCAGTAGACAGCATGTAATGGCGATTGATGTTTTTCACATATTTTGCATTATTTTGGCATCTTTATAAATAATAGTACACATAGACCAAGCCATGTATAAATTACATGAAAATAATTATATTTAGTACAGAGTACATAAACAGGCTAAGACTTTGTGAAAATTGCACGTGAATCCGGCATTCCGTTCTAAAGATATGAACGAAAACGTAATTTCAGATGATTTTTTATATGTTATTAGAGACAACTCTGGCGGAAATTCGTTGCCACACCAGCACGTTCTGGTGTTAAAAGCACGCAATCGAAGCTAAATATGTGATAGTTCCGTATTATTTTGTATAATAGTTGCAAATGCACATTCAGATTACACTTGCCCCTTCCCCACCCCCCCATTTTCCAGTGTTGGGAGACTGCAATGTAGAAATGATGACGATTTTGTCCAAATCAACATTGCAATAGGGGAGCGGGGAAGGATGTTGGCCAATTAACGCTCAGGTGTGGCAACCTTTTTCGCCAAGGTTGTCTCTGCCGAATGCAAAATATTTCATCTAAATTTCGTTTTTGTCTCATAACTCAAAAACGGAATGTCGTATGATCTTCATATTGCACACGATTTGTGAGTAGATAATATTCTTTTGAATCATAATAAAATTTTTGACAAAGTACTTGGTTTATTGAGGGAGTGGTCACTCAAATCACCATTTATGCTAAATTACACACATTTCGTAATTAGGGCTCTAAACTGCATGATTTTCTGTTAAATATCAGTAACGGAAAATCGTATCAAGTTGCTGCTACACACAGGTTTTTAGTGGATACTGTCCGTTTTATCCATGTTACAATTAAGCGTAAATAACTTTTTTCATATCATTTTCACGCGGACCGGCCTATGTATATTATTAATTATTAAGATGCCAAAATAATGCAAAATGTGTCAAAAAACCTTCTCATTTGCCATTACATGTTGTCTACTGAATATAGTACACCGAAAATTTCATCATTTTTGAATGATGATGAAATAGCGCGAAGTTTAACTATTAGACCAACAATAATACGAAGGATTAAGAGAGGAAAATATTAATTTTAACAAAACTAACAGCGGGTTCGAACCGTGGCCTGTAGTTTAGAAGTCGGCGCCTTTACCGCCGAGCCACGGAGAAGTGAATGAATTCCAAGCCATATCTAATATATTAATGTTAGTTTAAAATTATGCAATGCATATGGTATCAAATTGACCTAAAACGTCTCCAATACACATAATTTCATCGATTTACAACGATTGTATATGTTGGCAATGTATTTAGGGTTATAAAAATAAAGTTGGAATTTCGATTCACCATCTTTCTCCACGTTGGACAAATCTTAAATAAAGAAAATAATTTAAATTTCTTTTAATTTGTTTGTGTCGACTGTCGACCGTTAAATCATCAACCTCATCTCCATATGTGCAATGGGTTACTGATCTTAAATGCATTTGTATGACATGTTAATTCTACTATGAGGTTATAACATCTCTGTATTCGGTTAAACCAACCAGAACGGCATAACAATTGAAATTGTAGGTGAATGAGAATTAAATCACCTGTTTTACTGTACATATACGCATTGCATAATTTTAAATTAACATTAATACATTAGAAATGCTCACGAATTCAACGACTTCTTCTTGGCTCAGCGGTTAAGTCGCCGCCTTGAAATCTATAGATCAGTGAGATCAGGGGTTCGAATCCCTCTGATGACTTTTCTATGATTATAATTTTCCTCTTCTGATCCTTGCTATTATTATTATTAGGTCTAATACTTAAACTTCACGCTATTTCGTCATCATTAAAATAGTTTTAAAATTTTGCGTGTACTATCTTCAGTAGACAGCATGTCATGGCGATTGATGTTTTTCACATATTTTGCATTATTTTGGCATCTTTATAAATAATAGGACACATAGACCAAGCCATGTATAAATTACATGAAAATAATTATATTTAGTACAGAGTACATAAACAGGCTAAGACTTTGTGAAAATTGCACGTGAATCCGGCATTCCGTTCTAAAGATATGAACGAAAACGTAATTTCAGATGATTTTTTTTATATGTTATTAGAGACAACTCTGGCGGAAATTCGTTGCCACACCAGCACGTTCTGGTGTTAAAAGCACGCAATCGAAGCTAAATATGTGATAGTTCCGTATTATTTTGTATAATAGTTGCAAATGCACATTCAGATTACACTTGCCCCTTCCCCACCCCCCATTTTCCAGTGTTGGGAGACTGCAATGTAGAAATGATGACGATTTTGTCCAAATCAACATTGCAATAGGGGAGCGGGGAAGGATGTTGGCCAATTAACGCTCAGGTGTGGCAACCTTTTTCGCCAAGGTTGTAGATTAACCACCTACATTAATCACCGCTGTAGGTACTCTGCCAAATAAGGCAACTTTAACACAATTTGCACGTGCATCTCTGGAAGCTTGAATGATAGGCATTTTTTTAAAAGCTCCTGCAATTCCAATTGGTTATACTGAATTTAAAACCAAACTTTTTGTTCCGAATACAGAACTAGAATATCATAATAGAAGTTACCGTTTGTGACCACCCCTCAAATTGAACGCGATGACAACTATATTTAAGACATCCGTTTACCCTGCAATGGTCAAGTTATGCAGTGTATCATTTAAAAATAGATTGTTTAAAAAAAGAGTGTAATTTGCCTCTTCCGACAAAATTGGACATACATTCAATAAAGTAACAATTGTTTTATAAATACCCATTTTATGCAAATCATCACAAAACCGCATTTTCCAGAGGAATACATGACAGAACTGTATTTATTTTGTTTTTATTGTTTTGAAAGAGAGATATTTAACCAATTGTATTGATGAATTCATAATGTGTGAAATATGGAAATTGCTAGCTAAAAATACATCATTTGGAATACAACTTCATTGTTGAAATAAGCAATGCATGGATGTCCTACGAAGGTAGGGGCTGTAGCTACCCCTAAGGTTTTTTTTAATCTGGTATACATCTATGGGGGGACCTCAACAACCCCAATTTATGGTAATTTTTTTGATAGGCTGTCCTACCTCTGGGTAAGGGTAAAAAATGGTATCACTAGCATGAGCTCAAAGGATGGACAGTAAAATCTATGATTTTATTTTGCTCTTGTAAAATTTTTGCTAGAGATATTGCAGTTTTGCTTGATAGTAAGCTTGAAATAGTAATTTACTGTCATATTTAGGAGAAAATCTGGTGAAAATCTCATGTTTATAGAATTTAATTTTTAGCCATACATTGCCAGAAGTTCCCAATTTTAAAGGGCACGCGCATATTTGGACGTCATAGCTACATTATGTGGGGGATGTTTGTACTTAATTTTGGTATCACATGGAAGCACGGAGGCTTAGAGACGGGGACAAGACAAAAGCTGCAACTCTCAAGGATGACTTTCTCAAGCTGGTCAGGTTACATAATAAGGTCAGAAAATTGGATCTAAAACTTCAAGAGAAGAAATCAACAAGCAAAGCACAACAACAATTCCGACAAAAGCCTTACCAATATGCGAAACGATTGCTCAATGAAAAGCAACACACAGAACGCCATCCTTCAGTAAAATAACTGCTGAGAAATTCTTCAAAGATGTCAACAACGACAAAAGGCGAGAATACCATCCTATGAAGGGCATGAAAAGACCACCAAAACCAACAACACAATTCAAGCCGAATCTTCAAATGCGTAGAAATACCAGTGCTCCTGGAACCAACCGTATTCCCTACCTAGTATGAAAGAAATGTCCAAGAATAACTGGACTGCATCATGAAGTAACCTGTGACATCTGTAGAAGCACATCAACACCCACCATATGGTGAAACCATCCTTATCTCCAAGGAAGAGAATACCAATGATCCATTATGCTTCAGACCTATCACTCTGAAGAATTCTAGTGGCAACCTTGGAATTGGAATTCTTGCTATTCCTGATTCAGTAAGGTTTTATGGAGAAGATATCAGGATGTGTGGAACACACAGAGGCACTCACTGAAATGCTCCAAGATGCCAAAGCGGCAACGGCAAGCCAATTTTTACAACCTGGCTAGATTTGCAAAATGTACCACACAATCTTATACAGTTTGCCTTGGAATGGTACCTGAGCAATTTCAGACCTGTGTCCAATATTCAATTCATATCAAAACTTATTGAGAAACAGGCTGTTAAGTCTTTGAATGATCATATGGAAAGAAACAACCTGGGTGAAAAATTACAATCTGCTTATAAAAAGGCACACAGCACAGAAACAGCATTAATGCGTGTTAAGAATGATATCATGAAGTGTATTTCCAACTACAAAGGTGTTTTTCTAGTACTCCTCGATTTGAGCAGTGCTTTTGATACTGTAAATCACAACATGCTGATCAACAGATTACAGAGTGAAATTGGAATACAAGGTAAAGCTTTGCAATGGTTCAGATCCTACCTGTCTGAGAGAACCAGCAGAGTTTGCATTGATGGTACTTTTTCTGACCCTGTTGAGCTCGAATTTGGCCTGCCTCAAGGTTCAATCATCGGACCTTCAGGGTTTTCTTTGTATATTTTACCAGTTGGTCGTATCATCAAATCATTCAACTTATCCTACCACTTGTATGCAGATGATGTACAGTTGTACACCTGCTTTGATCCCAAAGACCCGGTATCCATTGCTGCTGCTTTAGATAATCTATCTCGTTGCATTGATGCTCTTAAGGCTTGGATGAGAATGAACATGCTGAAACTTAATGACAGCACAACTGAGTTTTTGTGACCACTACTCCACACCTGAAGCGCTCAATGATACCGGTTGCTTTGAGGGTTGGGGACAAATCCATCTGTCCTTCAGATTCTGTGCGTAACCTAGGGGTTATTTTTGACTGTCAAATGTCTATGTCCATTCACGTCAAGACTCTTTGTTCTAACCTTACATACCAGCTTCGCAACATTTCCCGGATACGTCGGTACTTGGATTATGACACTTGTCATCTGGTCATAAGAACCCTTGTCCTTTCCAAGATCGATTATGGCAATGGGCTGCTTCTTGGCTGTTGTAAAGCAGACATTCAAAGACTACAACGGATCCAGAATTGGGCTGCGAAGCTGATATGTAAGGCCCTCAAATATGATCATGCCACACCGTATTTAAAGCAGTTACACTGGCTCCCTGTTGAAGAGCGCATCAATTTCAAAGTTTTAGTCACTGTGTTTAAATGCCTCACCAAGAGTGTTCCTGAGTACCTGTCTGATTGTGTTTCCCTGCACTGCCCTGCGCGGGCAGGCCTGCGTTCTGCTTCTGATACCACCCTCCTGACAGAGCACAACACAATCAAAACACTCATGTCAGCTGAACGCAGGACCTTCTCCTATGTTGCGCCTCGAACCTGGAATAGACTGCCAATTGGTATCAGGGAATCACAATCAGTGGGTATTTTCAAGAGGGTTCTAAAGTCACACTTGTTTCCATAGATTTTGTAGCCTTCATAGGCAGTTCTCATTTATTTATTTTCTTCATGTTCTTCTTTTGCTTTGTTTTGTGTTTTTTGTTTTGAGCGCTACGTTCTAAATGTAGCAGCGCTATATAAATATTTATAATGTATGTATGTATGTATATACCAGAACACATTAGAAAGATCATCTTTAATTATTACGATGAGCTTTTCATCAGAGTGAAACTGAAGATTGGACCGCAGACTGGATTAAATGTTGTACTGGTGTCTTCCAAGGATGCCCATTATCTTGCATCTTATTTCTAGCAGTCTTCAACCTGTGTTTGGATATTCTTGACCAATCCAGGCACTTGGATACCTCATGAGTAACTCAGACCTTACATCGTCAGCCAAGGCATATGCAGATGATGTGACCCTTCTAGCAAGAATTCCAGAAAGTTGCCAGCAACTTATTAACAATGTCAACAACTTCCTCAACTGTACAAGAACTATGAAGGCTAAACCATCCAAATGCAGATCTCATGCGATGAAAAATGTAATTGCAAACGCAGAACTGAAGTTGAATAACCACAAGACCCAATGTGTAGTTTACAATCCTCAGCTACAAATTCAGCCTGTCTCAAAAAAAATTGTGCAAGTGAATAGTGCCCTCTATGGCAATTAAAATATACCGTTGTGTCATGGTGCTTACATCAACGTCACGGGCGGATTCTTAGCTCTAAAATGCCGTTTGTTCTGTTCAATTTGCTTGTTTTAATCTCGAGATATGTTTAGTTAACAACTAAAGGGTAAAATCACAATTGTGCCACTTTTACTAGGGAAGAGGGCTGCACATGTATTAAATCAATGATAGCTGATGCATGATGTTTATGCGTCTAATGCACCCCCCTTCGGGGCTCGTGCATAAGAAGCATCAACATCATTTTGTCTAATTTCTCTCCCAACAAGTAATACGCGTTCACTAACCTATAAGTTGGCAACATTTGTTTGTCTTTTAACATGTCTTGAGTGACAAAGAAAACAGCATTTACCATGATAAAATCATTGACATGCACATGTATTTAATTTTACAGTAGAATGTGAAATATCTAGAATCATATAATACTTGTATCATAATAAAACAGTAAAAACAATTTTTATTGTTGTATAATTGATGCATTCTTTTGATTTCACGAAGGAACTCTTGAGAAACTTGATGCTATCATTAATTTACATGTACAGTCCTCTTGATCATCCCTATAGTAAAAGTGGCACAATTGTGATTTTACCCTTTCGTTGTTAACTAAACATATCTCGAGATTAAAACAAGCAAATTGAACAGAACAAACAACATTTGAGAGCTAAGACTACGCTCTTAACGGTGATGTAAGCATCATGTCACAACGGTATTTTCTAATTGCCATAGAGGGCGCTTTTTACTTGCACAATTTTTTTAGACAGGCTGTAGACGGATATTCACAACCAGCCCATGCGATTCATAGAAAAGGTCTAAACGATGAAGATCTATTAAAAGGATGTGATGGTATCAGACAAATGATTAATCAGAAACTGTCAGCCATGCTGAAAACTACTGATAAAAAGTCAACTGAATGGAATCTTGAAAATGCGGATATACAATCATATGATTATCCCTAAAATGACATGGGAGTTCACTATATACAATCTCCCAAAAACCTACATCGAGAACCTGGGAGGCAACCTTTACGAAGTACTTGAAGAGATGGGCCGGCTAAAATTTGATCAGTACAGTACTCATATAAATTAATAGTAAATTAAAAAGTAAATAACAAAACAAAGTAAACAAAATAAATAATTAGCTTAGGAATAAGTTCTATGTGAGATAGTTCAAAAATACATAAATATAAGAATAAATAAATAAATAAATAAATAAATAAATAAATAAATAAAAAAAAAAAAAAAAAAAAAAAAAAAATAAAAATAAAAAAATAAAAAAATAAATAAATAAATAATACAAGAATACACAAATACAATAATAAATACACCATACTCTATGTAAGCATTTTAATCATGTAATGCATTACATGTTAATAAGTTTTGTACATTAACACATCCATACCCGTTATATCCTGTAATTCCTTGGCCGTCTGTATTGTTAACTATGATTAATGTGTCTGTATAATTGAATACATGAATACAAAAGCCACCTAAGTCCATGCGAAGTTATTTGGAGAGAAAAACCCGTGTATCATTTTAATTTCTTCAGTTAGATTTACCTTGTCAATATGGTAAGTTTTACGTGCAAATGAGTGGATTAACCTGTGTTAGGTATGACGATTAGCATTTCAGGGACTTCGTGGGGTTCATTTTAAATTTTGGACTTGGGTGGTTTTTGAATCATATACAAAGACAACAATGTTAGAATGAGATTACCACTAGTAAGATAATACAAAATAAAGCACACAGGTATGTATAATGTTGATAAGCATTCTGCCATGTAATATAAACCACACACTTTCCTTTATTAAACCCATTTTTTGTTCAAAAGTCATTCTCTAGCAATGAATGTGTTACAAGTGGACTTTTATACATACTGGATTTCAATCAATGTGTTACAAGACTCAAATCATGGAATTGGGTGATTCTTTCATACATGCTATTTTTCACATGCCCAATAGACACAGAGAATGAATTTGAGTTGTTCTTTCATGCATATGACAGGCCTATGTATAGCAACAATTTCCCATGCTTAACTCAATTTGGCCAAAGTATGGACTTAGGTGGCTTTTGTATTCATATATTCAATTATTAACGCTCACGCGACTGACAGTGTCTGCCATACGATCGGTCCAGAACATAACATTTTGCTCGATGTAAAGTCCGCGTGGATCTGACGATTGAACCAGAACAACAGTAAATTAGTCACTCTGCCTGGCTGTCTCATTATGTATGAGAATAAAATGTGCTTAGGCGGATGATAAACACGACCACATTATCAACGAGCTGTATTTAGAATGGGTATTGGGTAGATGCTGAGGACTAGAGCAAAATGAAGATGAACAAATGTTATAAATCCAAGAAACGTATCTTTTTAGCTTGTCATATGACTATGTCTATAATAGTTTTTTTTTAATAGTTTTGTTTTCATTAGTTTTATTTGTGACTTGTTGCTCATTTTGTTTTGGGTTAAGCTCATTGCCATTAAGATAGATGTTGCCATCAGCCGAAATTTTCTGCCCAATTAGTTGACTTTAAAAGTGGTATTTATTAACAAAAAGCACTGGACCGCTTAACGTTTCCTCACAGCCCTGACTACGGCTAGAGGTTGGGTGTTGCCAGCATATTGACAGCTAGGTGTTGCCAGATATGTGTTGTGTTTTTTAAATTTTATTACGGAGGCATTTTTAAACGGTTGTTTTTTTTGACTGAGGTACGTTTTTTTATAGTAGCTGTGACTGTAAAAGTGGAATTAACAGCTTAAAACAACTGAAAGAACTAAACAACAACAATACAACAACAGACTAAGGGAGTGTTGAGAAATACTTAACTTGATAAAGGTGTGGAAAAATTAACAACATGAAATCGTTGAATAAACAACATGAATCAACTGAGCCAAGAGTCTCAATATTAAAAAAATTGACCATAACACTACTTTCAAAATTACATATATTGGTATATTGAACAATACAAACTACAATTGCACCCGGACCTGGGACCCTCTATTTTCTGTGAGACCAGTATCATTCTATGCTAGGGTATCTAGTCTTTTGTCATTTGTCGTACTTTATTTTAATTGTATTTAAAAGAATTTTTTTAACAATGTTTATAGAATCAGAATCAGAATCATTTATTGATAATCACCTCACATTGGGTATAAACAATGTAAACAATATACATGTAAGTACACAACATAATATTTACAGTTTACAATAATTAACTGCTATTATAGTAATACTAGCACACGTTTTTGAAAGCAGTTCAGTATTATAAGGAATGTAAAACAATACTAGACAAAAGTACAGTACCGGTACATTTAAATGTCATGAGACATCCGTGTAGCAAATGCACCATCAACATATTCAAGAACTAAAGATATACAATCATAATTATTCTTTTGTACTCAATGTCCTAAATTTCCTTAACACCAGAAAATATCATCATAATGAGAGCAATTCATAACGAAATGAAACTCGTCCTCAACAACATTCAAGTTAAAGTTTACAGAATCGATGTTCAGCAACAATTTTTGGATGACAGTGGCGACCTATTTCAATCGTTAAAGAGTGAGCACTAATTCTAAGTTTACTAAAATTTATTCCTACACTCTTAGAACCACATAGCCAATCAGAAAAGCCGTTAGAAAAATACGCTTAGTTCATTAATATTGTATAATTGCACGGGCGCGCACTCCGCGTACTACGCGCAGTGCTTTCGCGCGAGTTCGCATTGCGTAAGATTGATTCATTTTTCTTGCGGGTTGATACATTTATATTTGCTCGTATTTGTCATCATTTTTAGTGACGATTTTGTTATAAAAATAGCAAAAATCACGGCATTTTTCTCGTGTATGTAATAGGTTAATAAATGAGTATCCCTTATTGCGCGAGAAATTGTACAAAATAAATGCACTTGTACTGAGATGTTGATGCGTCTTTGGGGCTCGTGCATTAGACGCATCAACATCTCAGTACGCGTGCATTATTGTGTACAATTTCACTCTCAACAAGTGATACTCATGTATTAAAGCCATATTATAACATTTGCTGAGGAAGACGCCCTCACTGAATTTTAAAAATTCCCTTTTTACACGATTAAATTGTACTTTATTAAACCAATATACCCTGCAAAAATCAAGACTCTAGGTGCTGTAGTTTTCTCAAAATCCGAGATTTTGAATAAAACGCCGAATCCGGCGCTTTATTATTACGATGGAATTATTAGTCGAACGCATACACGATGTTCATAACACACACATGACACAGTACGTACACGGTGTGCGGGACGCGTTATTTCTTTCTGCAACCATAATGGGCCGCAATGCGATAAGACATAGTACATACATGTAATTATAGGCCTATGAGGCTAGATATAACACGAGTTTATTACCATTATTATTTCCTCTTACTTAATAAAATAAAAAAGCAATCGATAGAATTAAAATTCTACAACGGTTTACCTGGGGTTCGAACCCACAATCAATGTATCCATAGTCTAATGCCTACACGACTGTGCTATGATTCGTTGTGCCAGAAAGGTGTTTGTTTATGATACTTATTGATTACGGAATAAAGTGCATACACACTATATACTATTACTAGTATATTAGTACTAATAAATACGTATATAATCCTATCTCTAACCCTAACCCTAACCCTAACCCTAACCCTCACCCTAACCCTACCCCTAACCCTAACCCTAAACCCTAAACCCTAACCCTAACCCTAACCCTAACCCTAAACCCTAACCCTAAACCCTAACCCTAACCCTAACCCTAACCCTAACCCTAACCCTAACCCTAACCCTAACCCTAACCCTAACCCTAACCCTAACCCTAACCCTAACCCTAACCCCTAACCCGTACCCTAACCATAAGACCCTAACCCTGACAATAATGAACCTTGCCTCGGACTATGCGGTTAGTGATATATTGCGGCCCAATATGATTGCAGAAAGAAATTAAGCGTGCGGGACGGTGATATACACAACAAAGGGTCGTACCACAACATGACCGAAGGAGTGGTACGTATTGGCGACATGTGCGCTGGTAGGTAGTAAATTCCAATTTTCTTTGCTTTGCCGTAGTTGTTCGGCTCAAAAATAAAAGGGATATATCTGACAGTAAAGGCTAACATTTTATGGCAAAGAAATGTTAATCTATTTTGTTTGAAAATGTTATAATATGGCTTTAACCTACAAATCTACGTGAACGACATAGTAACATATATTTTTAAATTAAAAGATCTCGAAGTTTACTATAAACACTATTAATATTATCTGTCCAGAGGTTGCAATAAATAATATACATTTCCCCGTATCGACGTTATTAAATATTTCCATTATTCGACCACAGCTGCCATTTTAGAATAATAACCAACGCACTGAAGAGTCTATTGTTCTATTGTGTCCGATTTGAGCGCTGACATATTGGAAAATGTTGCCAATCAATATTAATGAAGTCTTGCGATCGACACCTACAACTGTTCAATCGGGCGACTTTATTGTTAGGTGCTTTTATTCATACATTGGGCGTATCGAGCTGTATCGGTTGGTTCGCAATTATATTTAATATAGTATTATAGGCCTACAAGTATGATTTATTGATTGATTCAGAAATAGTATGGCTATATGCTTCTCGAGTTATCAGCAAATATATCACATTTGAGGTCCAGGGTAGACTCCTATATACGCGATGCTCATGTAAAATACTATGGTAGGCCTATACATAATAAAACACGATGTGGACCGCGGCTAATGTCCTTAAAAATACTACAGTAGGAGTGATATCATAATTACTTCAAATCCTTATATGTATACCTATTGGCAAACAATGTAGACAACTTACTTGTGTAGATTCTTATATCCGTCACACAAAGCGCACACTTTGCCTATGCTGCTGAACTGTCCGTAGCGAAATGGTAGAGCAAAGCGTGTTCACTGAGTATAATCAAATGAGCGCCCAATAGGTTTGTATTGTAGGTGAACCTCTGTTTTGTCACCCGTCGAATATAGCAGCATCCTTATATAAGGGTTACTGGTGTACAAACAGTATCGATATATGTTGGTACCAGCATAGTAGTCTTAGTCCAGGCTAACCAGTATATCGTTATGTATCGATTCCAGACTAGAAGAGCACGGCGTGTTGCCAAACTTGAAAGTTATAACTCAATTTATTCAGAAATCCCTACGACCTGATAATACATGACAACAGAGGATTTTTACGTGAATTTGAGCTTTTGTCAACATATTTTGCTCTAGGACCATTTTAATAATACACTTCCTTCGTTAGTTTTTACATGATATGGTGTATGGTATGTTTATTGCATTTTCCATGGGCAAGTTTTCGCATTTTGTTGGTGCTATTTAACGTTCGTATTGGGCGAATTATTAATTAAATTCAATGCACCGGGAGCATTAATTGTTGACAAATGATTGAAGTTGCGAGTCAACCATAGGCATACATGCATATCGGGTGGTAATTCTGCAGCTGGTTTATGGTCAAATTCTTGAACTTCGTCAAAATTTAAGGTAAGATAAAACACGTACAGAGTGTTGAACATTTATACTGTATTCCGCTTGAATTCGTAACTCACGGACAGTTGTTTTAGGTCATGAATGTGGGGATGTGTCGCGACATCATGACATTGCATGCACAAGCCTGCCGAATTTGACTCCGCTCAGTCGCCATGGCCATGATGGCGAGATAAATCAGATAATTAGTACATGTATATCTGAGACGAATAGGTATATTCGTCTCAGATGTATATCATGTTTTAGCTCGAGGTACCCTATCATGCCTATCTTATGCTGGTTTCATACTACCATCACTTGCGGCTGAACGGCGTGGCGAACGCACATTGGCAGTCTTGCAGACTGTCATTGTGCATTGACAAACAGACACAATTATTGGTTGAAACGTCATGCGGCAGGAAAGAATGACGAGGGCATGCCATTGTGCTGGTTTCATACTTTCTGCAGGTTGCCTGCCGCTGAGCGGCATGAAGCCTCCAGCATACTTTCGCATACGTTTATGCCCTGCTTTCTGGTCGTAAACAAGCCGCGTCAGAACCGATGAAAGCTCGCGAGTAGGATATACGCGCGTATGCTTGCGAGCTATTTACGCAAAGCGTGAATGATGTACGCGATGTTCGCGCGCGTCCAAACACGGTGGACTGTGCTAGTAAATGTTTTCTTACAATTAGCAATGGAAAAACTTTTAAAAATTGATAGTTTTTAGTCTAAAATGACAATATTTTTTAGTCGTGGAGGAAAATAATAGCACGCAGAATGTTACGTAAACATGTATGAACAGGGTTCTATGAATTCATCCATCTCAATACCTTACTGGGTTACCAAGTTACAGTAAAAAAAAAGGCACAAAAAATCAATAATCCCTATGTATACTTTAACACATGCCTCAACCGTAAGCACCTCAACCGTAGGCACCTCCACCCCTGACTCTGCATCATTTGAATTGCAATATCTCAAAAAGTAAATACAGTGTGAAGTTTTTACTCTCCACAAGTTTAGCTAGATAAATTAGCAACAAAATAGACCAAAACTAGTTCAGTTCTTGAGATCTGAGGCAGAACATCCTAAAGAAACTGAAAAAATGTAACACCCCCACCTTTTCCTATACCCCAATTCATGGCGCATGACCTTAAAATATCACAAACAAATAGGCCTATGTTAATAAATAATAGAATCTAAAAACGTTGGGGTTCGCTAATGAAACCCACAAAACTAACCTTCAAATTAATTTTACAGTAAAATTTAATTATTACTGGGTGAGAGTCACTGTGACAGTTTTAAATTTGCCGTGTTGGTTTTAAGCTCCGAACACTCAGTGTGCAAATTGAATGGCGCGTACCATGATCACGGCAGCTGCGAAATTCAGTCCTGATTCACTTCCGTGTTCCGATTGTATGGAAAGTGCCATACGGCTGAGCATTTTTGCTGTCTCTCTCTATTCATGTCATCCACCGCCTGCTGGCTCCATACATTCGATGTATGTACTTGTTAGTGTCAGTGGAACTTTCGGACCTCATAACTGCTAAATTGTTGGTCTAAAGTATATAAAAGTATACATATTTAGAATGGAAATGACTTGATGAATTCATCTGTGAGGTCTAATTTGGGCCAAAATACTCATTTTTGGAGAAAATCCCAAAAAACGTTTTTTTTGGCCCAAATTTTTCGTACAACGTAACAAAAAAATTATTTGGCCAAATTTTTTTTTTATTAATTTTTAAAAACTAGATGAAAATATCTAGGGACCGTTTTTTCATTTTTTTGAATTTTGACCAACTTCACCAAAATTATTTGAAATTTGGGTGAAAATGCATTTTTTGACCATTTTTGGTGCAAATTTCTCAAAGTTGGTCAAAATTCAAAAAAATAAAAAAACGGTCCCTAGATATTTTTATCTAGTTTTTAAAAATTAATAGTAATACAAAATTTTTTTGGGCCAAACAATTTTTTGTTACGTTGCACGAAAAATTTGGGCCAAAAACCTGTTTTTTGGGATTTTCTCAAAATGAGCATTTTGGCCCAAATTGACCTCACAGATGAATTCAGCAAGTCATTTCCAGTCTAAAAATGTATACTTTTATATTCTTTAGACTAATAATTAAGCAGTTATGAAGCCCGAAAGTTTCCATAATTCCCTAAGTGGCCCATCTTCCTTTTCTGGTCAGATAGAGAGCTGCAAAGTTGCATTCTACAGGTTGAGTCAAAAAGAAGTAAACTCATGTTTGAGGGGCTGTAACTCGAGATCTGTAAGGAATCTGCTAAAAATGAAAATACCACTGGAAAGAGCAGGGTTCGCAGGTTTTTTTTGCCGCAGGTGGAAAAAACCGTGGTTTTAACCACGGTTTTTTCCACTTGGCAAAAACAGTTTTTGCCGGCAAAAATGGCAAAAACTAAAAAACTGATATATGTTTCACTTTTTTAATCTCAAAACAAATTTTTAAGTCACAATATAATTTCCTAGATTTAATACGGCAAGATTTGGTAATTATAAGTAGCATTTTAAGAAACTAAATTGGATTTTCATTGCTCACTAGTGCACTTAGTGCATATATGTGTCATATCTGTTTTATCAAATTATTTTAAGGACTTGATGAGACAAAAAATATGTTAAATGATTCATTAAACGTTGTGTGTTACTGTTTATGAGCTTTCTGTGTTACTTTTTAATACTTGACTGACTATACGTGAGTTTTTGCCATTTTTGCCGGTTTAAACCCGGCAAAAACTGGCAAAAACAGGTTTTTGCCAGTTTTTGCCACTTTCGGCAAAAACCGAACCCTGGGAAAGAGCAAATTCTACACGTCTAAATAAAAACAATTGTTGCAATTGCTCACAGCAAACTCAAGTTGGGTGGTTGAATACAACCACCCATTTTTGTAGCTGAATTCAACACCCTTAGACAAGAAATAGCAGGTTTTCCGCCCTATTTTCAAACTGCCATCTAACTATGATGGAGTTGAGTTCCAAAGCCACCACAACACTACACCTAAACACCCCACCCACAAGTCTTTAGTTTTTAAGTTTTTAAAGTCTTAACCCTCCTCTCACCAAGCCTTTGTTTACCTTAGGATGGTTAACTTACCACCCACTCGAGCACCAGATACTTAAATGATTTTGGTACCAGTCTTCCTCTTTCCATTGAGACCAACTTGAAGCAGCATCAGGGCGTAGCCAGCTTTCTTAGTCCGGAGGGTAATATTTGAGTGGAAAGGCAAAACAAAATTCCCAGTTGCATCATTTTGGTATTATCGGTGCGATATACACATAATGGTTTTTTTTAGCAAGACTACATGGTACGTCTTTGAGCTTCAAAAAAAGGGCTTTATTCGGGCACTGTGTGCATGAAGCACTCAAAAATTATGACCCATAATCAGGGCGAATTTTGGTGGGAAACAGTCTTCCCAATTTTCTCTTCCATTTTTTGTTCATACCCCCTCCCTTCCCACTTGCTACCCCACTGGTGGCACAAGGGTTGGGTCTGCAGGCGTGAAGTATGGAACAAAAACATGCTTGTTCTAGAAAGTACTTGGTATTTGTCCATTGCCCCACCCCAAAGAGTTTTGCAAAAACAGATGTGACTGCCCATGACATGAGCCTGCCACCCAGACTAGATAAATATCACTGGTATTTTCCCAATTTGAGAGAAAATCATTTGGCATCAAAGGGGATCAAAGGTTACTAACTAACCAACAGACCATGAACCCAATTTAAAAAAAAATCAGTCCGGTTGTTACAATGTACAATGTATGTACACATGTACCTTGCCCTGCAGACTACACTATTAAATAAAAGTACTATGTTTTTGGAATAAATTTTCCACAGGCTACATGGCACATGACTACCCACAGAACTGGTGATGACACTTACATTGCAACTTCTTTATGATGAAAGGGATGTTGTTGGCAGATGATGGAAGATATGGTCAGGTTAATCTTAATATTGGCAGAACTTGAAGGCACCCTGCAGCCCTGTACATGTGATTGTGAGCATCAGATAATAAATAAATATGATCATTTTCAAAGGCCGGAAGCTAATAATTTGTAAGTCAACCTCTTTAAAGCTTTCCATATTAAAAAGTGTCCAGTAAAAAAATCATGCGTCCAACATAGTGGTGAAAATATTAGCAACTCTTTATACTTCCACATAAATTGTTACAAATTAATGTATTGTTGATCCAAAACGTGTGCTAATAATAATAGCTGCCACAAATACACAAAAACACAAAATCTTTAGTTTGATTTTGTTTATTAAAATTGCTTCCATTTATAGGAATAATAATACCGGTAATTACAGAATTGTAGGCCTACTATTTTTGTAAAAAATTAGAGGCAAAACAAGTACAGTAACTTTTAGCTTGTAAGCCTTGTAAGAACAGTCAGTCAAAAATTACTTGAACTGTATGCCACATGGTTAGCCTCTTCATCCCAATGACACATTGGGAATCTGACTGAAACCAGAATATGATGCAGTCACATAAACCCACACTGACACCAGGCATGCAATTGATAGATGAGTTTAAAATATATTCCATCCATGTGTACCACCGTGGATGCGAGAATAATAGCGAGATACACAAATCTCTCATGAAGAGATATTGACAATCCATCCGAATGTATAAAAATGTGTCCAGATGCAATAATGTGCACTAACGTAATGGGAAGGCAAGTTTTAAAAAGCAATATTGTATTATCACCTGTTATGCAAATTTTGTGGAAGAAGCATTGTGAAATGAAAATCACATATTTGTTTATGAAGAGTTTGTAATATGCATCAAAATGTTTCTGTGATTATTTATAATTGAAATTTATTTTTATCATTAAATATTTCCCTTCCTTCCACAGAGATTTAAAGGGAAAGTTAAAAAAACGAAGCTCATGCTAGAAATGCCGTAGCTGTGAGAAGGCAGCATATTCACAGAAGAGGACTTCAAAAGTTAATATTCCTCTGGCAAAGGCGAAGAAGCACACTAGACCAGGGTAAGTATTAAACTGCAGTAACAAGATCAATAGATCATTCTTCTAATTGGCAGAGATGCTCTGATCTTGTGTCATGATGGGCAATAAATGCTGTGTCTTGATCTGGTGGCACATTGGTATGTTTTTAAGATTCACAAATCTCTTATGAAGAGATAAATATTTTGTTCCTATTTGAGCTCCCTGACATGCATTGGGAATTCAAAACAAAATAAAACATGTTTTATATGAGAAGAAAACATCAAAGGGTTCAACAGGCAAATGTCAGTGAAGTTTGCCAGATTTTGACTTGACTACGTTTAAGGGGATACTACACCCCTGCCTAATTTTGTGCCTATTTTTGCATTTTCTCAAAAATTATAGAGCATTGGGGACAAGATATGTATATTATAGGGGCAAGGACTACAACTACTGCACTGGAAATTTTATTTCAGCACAGACAATAGTTGTGGAGTTATAGTCAAAAATGAGGAAAACCAATATTTGATCAATAAATCAATAACTACTTGCCTTGAGTTGCTGAATTCCCAGTGCAGTAGTTGTAGTCCTTACCCCTATAATATACATATCTTACTTGTCACCAACGCGCTATGAAAAATGCAAATATTTTAAGCAATGGATGCATCTTGACGAGGAAATAAGATGAACAGTTCTTAAACCCAAGTATACTAATTACAAAATACTTCCCGCCAAGGGTTTATATTTTTACAAAAGGGCTTATTTAATTTCCAAGCTTAAGGTTAAATACAATGGATTTTCAAGGCTCGATTCCAGAGGGGCGTAAGTTAATAATGGAAACAGCCATGCAGAAAAGAATAAACTCACGCGTAGGCCTATATAATAGTGTATCAATCTGAACTAGGACCACGGACAAACCGCGGCTCGTGAGTCATCATCCTATATATGCAGGGATAGGGAGGGGGCGACCATGATAGGACCATATGGGCTGATGGGGGTTGATTGTGGGCAGCCGTTTTCAGCAATTTTCCTTTGGATTTTCTAAATTTTCAATTTTTAAAATTATCCTGGATGATAGCGGTATCTGTCAACATGGCAACATTATTTTTTTGGTCGTTTTGTAGTACAATACAAAAAAGGAGAAAACAATCACTCTGCGTGGTTTTATACGGAGCGAACATTTAAAAAACAACTGCATGGAACATGTTTTTTATCTTGTGAACATGGTGCGTAAAAATGATTTAAACGAAGGATTTTCAAACGGATTCTAAAATTTGTATAAACACACGAAAATAATGTATCCATGCACCAACATTTGACTCACTGCGATATTTGATTGCTGAGAAAACGCGGTTTTAGAGAACATTTTTATACGTCTTTTATACGTTTTTTATACGTTTCTTCGTGTAACCTTAATTTAATTTCCAAGCTTAATTTTCAAAAGAGTTTTAATTTTCCATGAATTGACATGCTTAACAATCATGGGTAAAAGGGCTTTTTCGACCCAGTGTTGTCACTGCCTATTCAAAGGTGTAATGCATGATCGTTCCTAAAGTTTTAAAAAAAAACTATTTTGTGCAGTTTCAAGAACAGTTTCAGCATTTCTCAACCCTATTTTACACGAAAACGGGCAGAATTACCCCTATTTTTTGCATTTCACATTATTTGCATATTTATGAATATTAATGAGCTCATTTGCATCTTTTGCCTATATTTCCGTTTATCCCCTCTGCAGCTCAAACACAATCACCGATCAACTTCATTATTATGTCTTCAGAATCTTGCCTCCTATACCTTTGTACATAACCTGGCTGTCTGATAAATTTGTGTATCGGTCACCTGGAGCTACAGGGTTTTTTCATATCTGTAGCCTCTTCATAGAGTGCATAGTTCATATACTTTATGTGTAAAAGTCTCTGTTGGTGTGATTTTTTTGTTGTTAATGTGACAAGCCATGACTTTTTTGACCAAAAATCTCTTTTTTTGACCAAAAATCACATTTTTGACCAAAAAATACATTTTGACCAAAAAATACATTTTTGACCAAAAATCACATTTTGACCAAAAATCACATTTTGACCAAAAATAAATTTTGACCAAAAATCACTTTTTGACCAAAAATCACATTTTTGAAAAATTACATTTTTAACCAAAAATCACATTTTGATCAAAAATCACAACCAAAAAACATTTTTGACAAAAAAATACATTTTTGACCAAAAATCATGTCAAAAATCATTTTTGACCAAGAGTCGCATTTTTGACCAAAAATCATGTTTTTGACCAAAAAAGATTCTGAAGACATAATAATGATAAAATTGGACGGATAATTTCGCATGATACCTGAATTTATCAGTCTCGCTAGAGTTTTCAAATATCACGCTCGACTTCGTCTCGCATGATATTTGAAAACTCTAGCTCGACCGATAAATTCAGGTATCACACTCAATCCGTCCAATTTTATATCAAACTTGGTACGGTCATAGTATTATGGTGGCCTCATTTGAAATTAACAATATATAGTTGGGATAGTTGAGGGGCTTATTTTTATTGTGATGGGGCACCATCAGTGTGCGTGTGGGAGGGGCACTGACATAAAGGTGGTACTGGTATCATGTGATAGTGGTCAAGACTCCCGTGCATTTTAAGGCTCTCAAGCAGACCCCCCATGGAAGAGAAGATCCCCACGGAAGAGAAGAATGCAAGTTCGGGATATTACCTCCAGTTCATCAATTCACCTTGAGTAAAACTCCAAAAGCTGTGGCTCTTCTACCAAAATTGAGGAAAATTTGAATTTTCATAGCCTTATAATAATGCCCAATTTTATTTTACTAGACCCAAACACTTTGAAATCATGCTGTTCATTTAAACCTTTAATCCCCCTTTTTCAGACTCGGATGACATACCAGCAATAGCACCTAATGCATATGCAGGAGTAACAACAGATGCACCAGCAACATCAACAACACAACATATGTGCCAAATTAACACATTTCAAACGGTAGGTCTCTACTCGATCCTTGTTATTTCCTAGAACCGGCCTATTGAAAATTGGGTCGGACCTGCCCTCTTTTTGCGCGCGAGTGTGACATTAGTTTTCTTCCGAGTTTAGACATCCATATCTTCCCCTAGGGGTAAGCTACAGGGCTACAAATTGGAATCTAGGGTGTCTTTGACCCACATAACCAGACTCTGGACTACACAAAAATGTATCTCACCCCCATTTGCTGATGTAGACATCTAAAATGCATGTTCGTGCTGACGCACATGATAAATTGCCATTTTTCCTCTTTATACTAGATGTCAGAGATCATATATTTTGCCTTTAGTAGGCAATATAGGTTCAGATGTGACCCCCTATAGCAGCAGGGTAGACAGTAGACCACTCATTGGCTTAATAAAAATTTCATAGGGGCTCAAAGATGGCTCCTCAGCCAAAAAACCCCAAAAGACCCCCGTTCGTGATCCCATTTGACCTTGTGGGAAATAATCCACCATAACCAAACTCATACAAATTCAAAATACGTGCATGATGTTCATCTATACCAGAAATCTTAGTGGTGTCAAGCCATCTTCATGGAAAAATGACTGTTTGGAGATCGCATTGAAATACACAGTAATTGACATTAATGTTCTAATACCCAGAATGCAAAGTTCATCAATTTACTGTGTATTTCAATGAGATATTCAAACACTATTTTGACCATGTCAAAATGATGCAACCGGGAATTTTGTTTTGTCTTTCCACTACGCCCCTGATGCTGCTTCAATTTGGTCTCAATGGAAACAGGAAGACTGGTACCAAAATCCCCACGGAAGAGAAGAATGCAAGTTCGGGATATTACCTCCAGTTCATCAATTCACCTTGAGTAAAAGTCCAAAAGCTGTGGCTCTTCTACCAAAATTGAGGAAAATTTGAATTTTCATAGCCCTATGATTATGCCCAATTTTATTTTACTAGACCCAAACACTTTGAAATCATGCTGTTCATTTAAACCTTTATTGTTTCTACCCGTCTTTTTTCAGACTCGGATGACACACCAGCAATATCACCTGATGGAGTAACAACAGATGCTCCAGCAACATCAACAACACAACAAGATGCACCAGCAGTAATACCGTAACCACCCGGGTATAAGCCCACCCCCCTAGATGGTCATCTGTCTAAAAAATAGTGGATATAATCATTGCCATTTGAAAATGGGACCCAATACAAATTTTTCGTTAACACAAGTCTCCGAAACACAATGAAGTTCCCAAAACAACAAGATTAATCTGCATTGCAGTTGTTTGATATGTGCAGAATGTCATAAACAAGTTGATACTATGGTTAATGTTTGAAAAATAAACTGATACCCAAGAAAGCTTTTTGGCGGCTTCACATGTATGTTAACACCATACTTAACAAATGGATGAAAAAAATAGAAGTGTGATAAATCTACAATATTTGCCACATAAAAGTACATGTATTGATTCAATAAATATAAGAAAATAACATCTTTAATGATACCAGCAGTGTTCTTTTCAAAAAACTAGTTCTACAATATTAACAGCCAGTGACTGAAGTCTCCGAAACAAAAGAGCATTATATCATTACTTGCTGTGATAATTTCTTTTTGTCACAACTGAAATTCAATACTTACATGTAGTAGCATAACACAGTAAGCAAAAGAATTAAAGTATGAGTTATGTTCACCCCCTGTATATCCTAAACAAAGACAGATATGTCATAATTGGTACTAGCAGCCAATAGCTGCATTTTTTAGCTCAAATTTTAAGATTTCATTCTTTGAAATTGTTCAAGAAATGCTGACACAACAATCCAAAAACTCAAGGAAGATTCAAATTAAAAAGTTGCAGGTTGCTCCATTGCATGCCCTATTGATTTGTATACAAATCGTTCTCGAACAAGAGAACTAGCGCCGTGCTTCCATTGATTAGCATGTTAAAACTAGCGTTGTGCATTCCTTGATTATATTATTAGAGCACAAATGTGGGAGCACGTGTGGCCGAGTGAATAAGGCGCCCGACTCATAATGCATAGGTTGTGAGTTCTTGGGCAAGGCACTTTATCCTCATTGCCTAACTGGGGGGATGTGGTTGGGTTGGATTGGATGTTTGTATAGTTGTTTGTTTCAATGTTGCAATATTGGCGCTGATTTAGCTGCTGCCTGCAAATTGCATTGTGTCTGTTTAGGTGTGTTTAATGTACAATTCTAGCAATTTGACCTGCGGGTCACCATTAGAGTTTGAAATAAAAAAAACCTTTCAAAAAAAAAACCCTTTCAAATGTGGAACTTTTGATTTTGTTTCTTTCATAGATTTTAGATCACTGTTTCTTTAATCCTCAACCAATTTCAACAAATAGGTCTTAAATAAAAGCTAAAGGGTACAGGTATTGGCTGCTTGTTTTAATTTGACGTATTTGTCTTTAGCTTTGTTCAGGTTTAGGATATACAGGGGTGTACATAACTGGTATTTAATTCTTTGGCTTTATACTGTAATGTTATTTATAACCAATTTTCTCATGTCAAATGCCAAATATTTTTACTTTTATGAGCACATGTGGTGTTAATTGAAGCTTCCGAAACACAAAATGCTATAGAATTGCCAATTCTAACAATTTCTGTGGAACTTGGATTGGAAGGTTCATTTTGCCAAGTAGTATTTGTACATGAACATGATGAAGTTAGATATTCAAATTAGTGTAGGAATTTTAAGGTTGGGAAATGTCCATAATCGATGACAATCGATGTTAAAATGTTCAATAGTCCAATTATTACAAATGTTATGGAAATGTCTTCTTTTTTTTTTAAACTATTAATCTAAAGGTTCAGCTTTGAAACATTATTTTGCTGGAATTTAAACTACTTTTATGCATGATTTCAGCAAACAGAAGCATACATAAGGAGTTTAAAATTTCAACCCGAAAGATCAAACGTTACACCCCTAACTGTGAAAATGACCATAATTATCGCTCAACTGGTTGCCTGCCTGATTGGTTGGTTGTTTGGCTCTCATGTGGTTTGGCTGGGGGGGAGCAAATTCATTAAGGGGTGGGGTATGAACGTTTGGACAGTATTTATTGTGGGACAGAGCACATCAGACATATCGAATTGCATTGTGAATACGAAGAATGTCCTTCTGATATCAAATAATTTTGATTTTTTGAAATTTGCAATGTAATACACATTTTATGGCAAATGATTAAGAATTGATATTTTTGATATTTAACAGTACTCGAAGTAAACTTTAAAAATCTGATGATTTATACTAAAAATGTATGTAAGTAGGATGAAAAGCTGACGATCAATTGAAAATGTTGACCTTTTGTATTGAAGATATGGATTTTCCCCCAAAACACTAAAAAAAATTAGGTCTTTTTGGGAAAAAAATCCATATCTTCAATATGAATGGTCAAAATTTTCAATTGATCGTCTGCTTTTCCTCCCAGCTACATACATTTTAAGAATATATCAATAGAATTATAAAATTTACTTCGAGGACTGTTATATATTAAAAATGTAAAAAATATCAAATTTTAATAATTTGTCATAAAATTTGTATTATATCGTGAATTTCAAAAATGAAAATTATTTGATATCAGAAAGACATTCTTCGTATTCAGAATGCAATTTGATATGTCTGATGTGCTCTCATGTCCCACAAAAATACTGTCGAAGCGCTCAAAACGCTCATTCGAGATCCTTTAATCCACTCTGCAACACCATAACTGATCAACTTCAAACTTGGTATGGGGATTGGATATGGTGGCCTGATGTGCTGTATAGTTTTGTGTCATGTTATTTGCATATTTATGATTATTTATTTGTTTATTTCCATTATCCACTCTGCAGCTTAAATGCAATAACCAATCAACTTCATTATTATGTTTTCAGGGTTATTAGGAGTTAAGAAAACCTAATAATGATAATATTGGATGGCTTATTTCGCATGATACCATAACATATCGGATTCGTCATACAAATATCGAACTCGCCGTTGGCTCGTCCGATATTTTTATGACTCGTCCGATATGTTATGGTATCATGCTCAGCCATCCAATATTATATCAAACTTGGTATTGTAAACTATAAACTTTTCTTTTTTTAGGTTCTTATTAGTAATAAATTATGATTATTATGGACACATTTGAATTGTATATAAATTGCTTAAAATATTATGTAGACCTCGATTTTTATTTATTGGAATTAATGTAGTTTACACTTATATTTAAATGTATTTATATCTCAGTTCATCACATGGTATGATAAACCCATCACAAAAAGAAGGTATCCAGTTTAATTTTGGTCCATAAGTCAAAGAAGGGGTGTTAAATCAAGACCTACCAAAAGTATGTTATAGATGAATTTATTCCGTACAGTTTGATACCTCATTCGCCCAAATGACATTCATTCATTGTGTCATCTATTCTGCATCGATTTGGACAAATTAGGTATCAAACTGTATGGAATAAATTTATCTGTAACATACTTTTGGTAGGTCATGATTTAAGACCCCATCTTTGAATTATGGACCAAACTCAAACTGGATACTTTCTTTTTTGGATGGGTTTATCTAGTTTACAATATTCGATTTGAATTTTTTTTTAAATTTCTCTTTCAAATATAATTATTGTACTTTTCTTCATCCATTAAATATATGATATTGATATATTATGCAATTGGTTACATATGGGTCTACATTATTATAGGCCTATACTACATTGTATCATTCATTCAATTCAATTTGTAAATATTCTCGCAATCTATGATGATTGATACACATGTGGCTGATTGGATTGACTGAATGATGATTACTTGATTTATTGAATGAATTATTAATTGCTTTGTCGATTAAAATTGTTTGATTGATTGGCTAACTGATTGTTGATTTGTTGTGTGAATATTGATTGATTTGAGTTTAACCCCTTGTGATTTTTGGTTAGTGATGTACATTATACATGCAGCCGAAGCAGGGTCTGTAGGTTTTTGCCACAGGTGGAAAAAAACATGGTTTAAAAAAAATGCCAAAAATGGCAAAAACTAAAAAAAACGTGATAAACGTATCACTTTTTGCATCTCAAAACTAATTGTCAAGTAACAAAATATTATTTCTTGAGTGTAATGAGTCCAGATTTTGCAATTATTAAGTAACATGTTAAGAAATTATAAGGCATGGGTTTTCATTGTGCACTAGTGCACTTAAGACTTGAGATAAAAATATGTTGAATGATTTATTAAAAGTCAAGTATTTCTGTTAATGTTCTTGATTAAATCAGGCACTTTTGCCAGCAAAAAAATGAACTCTGACCGAAGTTGCTGGACTGATTGTCTGTTGATTTCTTGATCGCAGTGATCGTAATAATTTCTTAAATATTTCGGAGTAGACGGGTCCAGATTGTAGAAAACATTTCATGTTCAAAGTGGATAAGTAAGAAAGTTATGGTGTGACTTGAGGGTGCTGATTTCATACAAAGTGTTTATCACACTCAATTTTGGCGTCTTGACCCGATAAAGTGACATTCACAATGGCCGCATGTTTTATGGGTAATACAATGGTAAAAGAAAATAACAAGCTTCGGTTTCAGTCAAAACCATATCAAATTATTCCTTTGGTCCCAAGAAGTTACAGAGTTCCTCCACGTGCACGTTTGACCTATGGCTAGGACTTAGCCCGCCACTAATTGCAACGGAAACCATTTAATCACCATTCATTTCAAAAAAGTATATTAAAGAACATTAGTACTAAAGTCCCCAAAAGTTCAAGTAGTGGAACAGTGCCTAATTTGCATAAAGCCAATGTTGTCGAAACCCACACCAATTTAATCCTCTTGTTAAAGGATTCAGAAAAATTATAGCTTGACTTATCTCCGATGTACATTTCTTAAGTGGGGGAAAGGTCAAATGTCAAAATTTGGATTCCACATGGGGGGACACAAATTGAAAAATGCACCGATTTTGATAAAAATGTTTTCATATAGTTTGCCATACCTCAGGTGGTTTTTTACCTTGGTAACATGGCAAAGAAGATTGAATTCCATTCAGCTATGTTGACATTGACCTATTTTGTGATGTTATTATTGTGTAAAAAAACGTCAAACAATGCAACTTTTCTTTCTCATCTTGATTTATCTTTGCCAAAGGAACAATTTGAGACCATCAGTTGGATTAAAATTGGAGCACATTTCCATTGTAAACGATTGTGGACCATATAATTTGACCTTTTTGCCTATAACTCAGTGTAATCGGAGACTGGTCAAACTTTCTGAATCCTGGTGATGAGAGCAAAATACACTGGTATGGTTTTAAACAAGATTTGACCAATTTTGGATTTTCACCCCTGCATATAAGCGGCCATTTTGGATTTATTCAAATTAGGCACAGTTCCCGCACTACTTGACTTTTGGGGACTATGTTCTGTAATATACTTTCTGAAAGGAATAGTAATTAAATGGTGTCTGTTTCAATAAGTGGTGGGTTAAGCCATGATTTTCCTTAAGTTGACTACCCCTGTCCCGACCCATGTCCCCTGGGGTGGTGAATTATGGAGGTACGGTGGAGGATATGCAAGGAAGGAAGAATTCTAGTTCCAGAAAAAGTAATCTTTTACCCATCTTTAACATAGGCCTACCCTTAATGTTAAGGGTGGTGCAATAATTATGTGTACCCTGGGTGGTGAATTCTCAAAATTAATGGTCTGCCAAAAATCGCTTGCCCCCCCCTTCCTTACACATGCAAGATATTGGGGAACCCGAATTTAAAACCTGAAATTGTCGTATCATAATTTATAATGCGAGCGCAGCGAGCAGGAAATTTTACATAATATTTATTATTTGAACGTGTTCCTAACGTTTTCCTACACCTTTTTAGGGCGTATTATATAAAAACGGTGCTCAAAATATATGTGCTAAAAATCGTTTGCCCCCACCCTTTCAACCTGCCAAAAAATGCTTGCCCCCCCTTTTGGCCTGCCAAAAAATCTTTGCCCCCTTCCCTATAATTCATCACCCCGGGGTACATAATTATTGCACCACCCCTAACGAGTTAATGAGCAATATTATTGTTCAATGAAACATTTTGTTGAACTTCGTGGTCTTGAGACAAAACAAAACTATACTCATCAAAAACATGCAAGCTTCTGTGGGAAACTTGCATTTAGCAGCTGAACTTGGGGAGGATTGGGGTCAAAAGGTCTGCTCAGGGCCATTTGGTGGGGTCCAGGGGCAAAGCCGTATGATAGGGGTCTATGGGGGGGGCAGTGGAAGCCCATCATGTAGGCCTATATAAGACACACGCGGCTCATTTTTTTTTATCTGTACATTTTTGGACCTGCCAATTGGGGGTACTTCCCATCAGGGGCTGTGCAAGTACCAGTATAAGCCGGGGGTAGGCTAATATTTCCAAAGGGCCCGCCAAATATTGATTGCCTCCCCTCACAGTCCGCCAAAATATTGCTTGCCCACTCCCATCTTGGCCTGTCACCCCCCCCCCCTTGGCGCTGCTCTGGGATTCGCCCACTGTTTGCGAGAGCAGCGAACAGGTAAATTTGCATATTTACTTTACTAAGCCTTTTTCAGTAGAGCTTTTTATGTGAATGTGTGCCAACTCCCCCCCCTCGGCTTGCCGAAAATTGCTCCCCCTGGTTGGCCAAATACCCCCCCAATTTTACCCCCGGCTCAAATAATTGCACAGCCCGGCCCCTCAGTTGAAAAATTGAAGAGTCATCCGGCATTCCGGTAGCTCCGATGGTAAGTCTCGAACGACCCCCACCCAGCCCACCCCACCCGCAGGATCTTGACCGCCTTGATATTTTGGATTTTCAAACCCTTTTTTGTACATTTTCGGTCATTTTGACCATTTTTGTCAAACTCCCCCCCTGAGTTGCTTTGTCTAACCCTCTTGCCCCCCCCCCATCCGAAAACATCCTGGCTATGCCACTGCATCGATTCAGCACATATCATGATATTACCTCACCATATATTTTAATGTTTGGGCATAGGCCTACTGTATAGGCCTAATTGCCATTTAGACCAAAAACAGTAGTTTGTTGCTCATATTTGCAGAAAAAAACCATACAAAATATATTTAACCCTTGTTTGAAAAATCTGTTTGGGTAGAATACAAGTGCAAAACAAAAATAGGCTATCTTTCATCAAGGAAATCAAAGAAATTACTCCCTTTTATTTTCTGGGCGCTAGTATCTCAAAAAAATGAAGCTGTTCATTACAATGCATTATTACTTCATTTTTTTGTAACATGTATTTTACTTCCCAGAAATGCTTCAAATTAAAAAATATACCGATTTTCTCGATTTTTTTGACACAGGTAGTTAGATAATAGTGTTTTGCTGTCATTGAAACTAAATTTAATCAATTGATGTCTGATTTTTTTATTAAAAAAAATCTGCACAACCAGAAAATCTCATTCTGATCAAGTCGGGCATGAAAAGGTGCAAAATGGTTGCACAGTCTAATTGTGTGTCAAAAATGTATTTTGTGTTTATCAATTTGCGTATATTTCTTTGTAGGTTACGCTTGCTTGCCTTTTAAACATTTTACAGTGTGGATGAGGAGAAAACTTCCCTGTAGGAAAAGTATAAAGTCATGTTAGATTTGAATAAAAATCTGAAGTTGTAAGTTCTACGAATGATTTTTGTTTATAATATAGTCGCTTCTTGCAAAAACGCCCTCATTAAACCTCTGTTACAGGCTTACAGCTATCACATGACTCGATATTTCGTTCATGAATAGCGAGGCATATATTATGAAGTATAGCAATTTACGTAAGAGTATAGGTCCAATTAAGGGGTCGTCTCACAAAATTGGCTTATAAGCCACATCGATCAGCATTCAGTTCCTGTACTTGTACCGTACATGTACCTGTGTGCAGTGCATTGAGAAGTATGACCTTGTCAACTGTGGGAGTGTGTTATTCGTGTGTCTCTTTTACGTCCATGGGCATGGTAGTCAATGGTAGTACGTAGTGCAGAACATCATAATTATGCTTGGGATAATACCATAGTAATCGAGGTAGCAAATTCCGTCGACCGACATGGGTGTGTGTCTACTCTAAGGTAAGCTGGTAAAATCTCTATTGTTCTATTATTACCTAGCCGGGACACCGGCTAGGTCTTGTGATGCTATCGGATCTTTCTTCTTCTTTACCTAGCCGGGACACCGGCTAGGTCTTGTGATGCTATCGGATCTTTAAGTTAGGCGGGCAGCCTAACTTATTTCTTTCTTGGCATTTCTTCTTTCTTTCCTCTTTCTTCTTTCTCACAATTTGCTACTACTGCCACATTCTTGATCGGATTTCGACCAAACTCAGTCACATGCAGTATTGGGTAGCTGGCTACAAAAGTTATGTGTTGTATAACGTCAGAGGTCTTCCAAGAGGTCACAGGGGTCAAAAAAGGTCATTTTAACAGAAAATGCTCTGATTGAGCTGAAATTTAAATGCAATGATCCTTATGACATTCTAAACATGTTTATAACACTAGTGCACCTGCGGCTATGAGAGCCCAGATGCTGTGAGAGCACTGGCATGATAGCGATACTGTTTGACCCCAGATGACCTTTGAACTTGGATGACCTTGGTGCAATTTTTTTCATGCTCCCCTCAGTCATACGAAGGATTCCACCTATCAAGTGTAAGCCCAATAGGGCAAAGTTAAATGTAGCCCCTACATGACCTTTGACCTCGGTTGACCTCAATTTTGTTTTGCGCATATATTCCCCTCGTCGTATCAAGGATTGCACCCACCAAGTTTGAACCCAATAGGACAAAGTTTGAAATCCATGACCTTTGACCTTTGACCTCGGATGACCTCCATATAATGTTTTTTCATGCTCCCCTCATACGAAGGTTGCGACCCACCAAGTTTGAGCCCGATCGGACAAAGTTTGAAATTTGACCCCTCCGTAATGACCTTTGACCTCGGTTGACCTCGATTTTATTTCGGTCATATATTCTTCTTGTATCAAGGATTCCACCCACCAAGTTTGAGCCCGATCGGACAAAGTGTGAAATTTTGACCTTTGACCTTGACCTCCGATGACCTTCAAAACCACATGGCCAACATGCTTTTCCCAATACCTATCTATATCCGAAATTTCAGCGCGATGCGTCGAAGCGCGGCGAAACGCATAGCCGGACAGACAGATAGATAGACAGACAGATAGACAGATAGAGACCGCTATACTATGGTGTGGTAACCGCTCTAGTTTACTTTCATGTACCTATACTGCCAAAGCCCCATGGTTCAGCTATGGTGCGGTAACCATACTTTAAAGCCCCATGGTTCAGCTATGGTGCGGTAACCGTACTTTAAAAACTTGTTGCAACTTGGTTGTGCAATATACTGCAAGCCCAATACTGCAGTCAGAGCTATTTATATACTGCAAGCCCATTGCAACTTGGTTGTGCAATATACTGCAAGTTATATACTGCAAGCCCAATACTGCTGCAAGCCCAATACTGTAGCTTTGCAGCAATGCATTCTGGGTAGACATTACAGTGCATTTCAAATTGGGCAGACAGCCAAAAGCTGAATGAAACTTGTCCATAGTTGCCCATTACACATCTTTGTATCCACTTGCTGCTGCTTTTGCTATCCAGTTGGGGTATTTTGCCCCCTAGATGACCTTTGACCTCGAGGGGCCCTTCGAAAACCACCCAGTCAACATGCTTTTCCCGTCACCTACCCATATCCGAAATTTCGGCTCGATGCGTTAAAGCGCGGCGGAACGCATAGCCGGACAGACAGATAGACAGACAGATAGACAGATACAGCCCGCTTATTATTTTATTAGTAAAGATTTTAGAATTTATTGAAGGTCATTAAGGGGGTCAAAGGTCAATTTTTTCAAAATGCTCCAATTGAGCTGAAATTTAAATGCAATGATCCTTAAGACATTCTAAACATTTAAAAAACATTTTAAAATTCATTTAAGGTCATTAAGAGGTCATAAAGGGGGTCAAAGGTGAAGTTTAAAAAAATGCTCCAATTGAGCTGAAATTTAAATGCAATGATCCTTAAGACATTCTTAACGTGTTTTAAATATTTTAAAATTCATTTAAGGTCATTAAGGGGTCATAAAGGGGTCAAAGGTCAAGTTTTCAAAATGCTTCAATCCAGCTGAAATTTAAATGCAATGATCCTTAAGACATTCTAAACATTTTAAAAAATATTTTAAAATTCATTTAAGGTCATTAAGGGGTCATAAAGGGGTCAAAGGTCAAGTTTTCAAAATGATTCAATTGAGCTGAAATTTAAACACAATGATCCTTATGACAAACATTTGAAAAATATTGCAAAATTCATTTAAAGTCATGAAGGGGTCAAAGGTCACGTTTTTGAAAATGCTCCAAGTGAGGTGAAATTTAAATGCAATTATCCTTATGGCATTCTAAACATGTTAAAAATATTTTTAAATTCATTTAAGGTCATTAAGGGACCATAAAGGTGTCAAAGCTCAAGTTTTCAAAATGCTTCAATTGAGCTGATATTTGAATGCAATGATCCTTATGACATTCTTAACATATTTTAAATATTTTGAAATTCATTTAAGGGGCCATACAGAGGGTAAAGGTTACGTTTTCAAAATACCAGCTTGCCCCGATCAATGTAGGCCTAGGCCTATATTAAAATGGCAATTAATGAAACACTCTTATTAAAATTAATCTTATCCAAAACTGCTTGCCCCCTTTTGGCCTGCTAAAAAACCCCACTTCGGGGCTGGCATTTTCTTTGAAAGGGGGGGGGTCCCAAAAATACAGGGAATTTTCAGACAAAAAATGGGAGGTAGGCGTATAATTTTTTTAGCACCCAAAATAGGGGGGTTAGGCCTATAGGCCTAAAATTATTAAGGGCTGGTGACTCAAAATTGCTGCGCGCGCATTCTTGACAATTAGGCCTACAGTGAAAATTTCAACACGTTCCTCGCACTTTCTTCACAATCAAAATTTGCGTACAATCTATGCAAATTTTTTATGTGTTCCGCACGCCTTCTTTACACTTAGGGGCCTACGGTAAAAATTTCAATGGGGTCTGCGCACTTTCTTCACTCTGAGGTTTTGGCGCGCTCAGCACCTTAGTTCCAGCAATTAATAATTTGTCTTGTAGGTGGAAAAGGGGGGGGTCATGAAAATTTTCGACCCAAGATAGGGGGGGCGTAAAAAATATTGCCCGCGATAGGGGGGTCATAAAAATGACTCCGGTCACCAACATATTTGGGACCCCCCCCCCGAAGCAAATGCCAGCCCCCCCCCTAATTCACCAGACCGGGGGGGGGTGTAGGCCTACACATATTATTGCACCACCCATTTTTAATATTGATCGATTTGCCAATTAATGCTTGCCCCCTCCCTTTTGCTTTGCCAAATTTTCTCCCCCCCCTCCCTTCAATTTACCCTCCCCAGGCTCATAAGTTTTTGCACAAGTTGACCCTCTCAGAAAAAACGGTCTGGCCATCATGAGCCGAAGTCCCTCATACCAGGGATGTGAGGCCTATGTGGCATATTGCCAGAAACACAGACACAAGAGATCATTCATCATGACCTGATTGCACCATTTGGAAGTAAATGGTGAAACATGATCTCTCAATATTGCTACAATGATCTAATTCCCATCAGCACAGCTCAATGACCCCAATTAAACAAGTAAAGCTTCAATTTGACCTTAAGTGTGAAGTAGGAGCCTGCATACATTTTTGTACCCAACACATTCAAAGGTCATTCTTTGAGCATGAAAGCATATTGGGGTTAAGGAACTGTGTCCTGGAACATTAGCATCTTTGAACACCAATACAGACATCTAGGTCAAATAAAATGTGATAGCATTCTGTTAAGTCTAGAATTGTCAATTGACCTTATGTTGTTGGGTATGACTATGAGGTTTTGTACCCAACACATTCAAAGGTCATTCTTTGAGCATTAAAGCATATTGGGGTTAAGGAACGCTGTCCTAGGCTAGAGATTGTGATTTTAGAGATCCCGCAAGTAGTGCATAAAAAGTTGCTGACTCCAAGTTTTCAGACTACAATACAGCAGCTTCATAGTCATGTCTGTAAATAGGTATGATTACAATCGCAAATTTCCAATTTGCGAGTGTTCTGTTTTTGGTCAGTTCTTCTTTCTTTCTTTCTTTCTTTCTTTCTTTCTTTCTTCTGTCAAACTTTTAACGAGCCATTGTAGCCATATGCTTTAGGCCAATGTAACCATATTTGGTCACAAGGACCATTGGGTAGGGGCACAAATGTTACATGACCAACTCGAGGTCAAAGGTCATCCAAAGGTCATTATGGCCAAAATGTGATTTTCACTAAAAATGCTTCTTCTTCCACAAATTACATAATACAATGACGTCACTTGCATACCTGCATCGCCTTTAGCCAGTGTCTAAAAGTTGTACAAAGAATTGGGGTCAAAGGTCATTAAGGGGTAAAATCTTACAATTGCATTATCTCGACATCCATAAGGGGTATGGGGCTCAAACTCGTTAACAACAAATCTCATGACCAGGGGAACATTTTACAGGGGTCAGGTCAAAGGTCAGCAGAGGTCATATTTTAGAAATGCATTTTCTGTACATCTGTATAGGGGTACGGGACTCACACTCTGTGACAACAAACTTGATGACCAGGGGAATATATTGGAACACTTTGCAGGGGTCAGGTTAAAGGTTATCTGGGGTCAAATCTTATAATTTCTTTTTCTGGACATCTGTAAGGGGTATGGGGCTCAAACTCAGTGATAACAGATCTCATGACCAGGGGAACATTTTGCAGGGGTCAGGTCAAAGGTCATGCAGAGGTCAAATTTTAGAAATGCATTTTTGGACATCTGCAATGGGTACGAGGCTCAATTTTGATGACAACAAACCTCGTGACCTGTTAAACATTAAGGTCAGATCAAAAGGTCATTAAAGGGTTACATGCCTGGCGATTGTCTGCGCTCTGTGAGCGCAAATTATCTCTAGTTTCATTTGTTTATAGATTCGGCTGCAGCATAATATTACATATGCTTGTGAAATAGGCAATTCTGGGAAATTACAAAAACTGTAACTTCACTCAGTAGTTCTCAGTTAGCAGATCAGGGAAGTCAGATATAACATTTCATATTGTGATGCAGTGGCAGTAGTGATTTCTCTGCACTTTTGACGTGGACACAGATTTTAATTGTGTACAGACAGCACTGTGAATGCTTGAACTTTCCTAATCGATTGACTTGGATACGTACATTGTCATCATCCTCTATGTACAAGAGATGAGAAAGATCTTGCCATAAAAACTTGTTTTTCACATTACCGACTGGAGTTGGAACAGTCTAAAAGAATTAACCACCGTTCAAGCAAGCAGCCTACAAGTTAGTATTGAAGTGATCAAGTCACAACTACAACAACAATAATGTTGATGGTGTAAGACCTCTGGGTAAGTAAGAAGCTCTCATGGCTCTGTTCTTTTGTTTTCTCGTAACATTAATTTGTTGTAGAAGTGACGTAAGGCTATCATGGCTATAGCTACCACGTAGCAATAGATGAATACAATTGTTGACTATATCGCCCTGCACTACAATGTTCACGCTGTACGGTACCGATGCACATGCATTGAAGCATATCATGCATGCTGATCACTCGCACCTGTAAGATTATTATCTTTGAAACGAGGGCCACTAGTGTTATTTCGATCCACAAATCTAATTTCGATTCAATTCCAATTAGTTCTCTTTCTACAAATTTGCAATTGATTCCATTCTAATTCGATTCTCTCTTCCAGATTTTAATTTCATTCAATTCCAATTCAGTTATACAAAATAAATTTGATTTGATATTCAATTCAATGCATCGAAATTGATAGGCAAACAATTTTGATTCAATTCATAAGGTGTGTGAAAGTGTGATTCCGAGTTTGCCGTCCCCTGCCCGCATCACTTTTTGGAAACCAAAAATACCCGCGTCAAATTTTGTTTGTAAAACAAAATCACTTGGAAGCAAAACCAGGCTCTTTTCTAACTTTTCTAGTCCCTACCTTTTGTGAAAATTTCTTCATCGCATTTATTTCCATTTTGCTTTAAATCAACACGCATTTTAGGTCAATAATGAAATCTGATAAAATAATGAAACATGAAAAAGTCACCTCACCAACCTGGAAAAAAAAGGGACGATAAACTCGCAATTTACTTTCATGGGTCTAAACATTCCATTGATTCTGATTCAAATTCAAATTCCAATACATTACAATGAAATACTATGTAGTATTTTCCGATTTAACAATGTATGGCCTGTTTTGGTTTCAACATGTAATTCTATTAGATGTAAACACTTGAGTCAGATGATATCAGTTGTAATAAAGTGTCAGTCAATTTCACTCATAATGTCATTCAAGCATATTTATTACAATACCAAATTCAGGCTTTTACAGGTATCACCCGAAACAACAAATTCCACCATGATGTATGATGTGATCAAGCGAAATGAGTATTACGTGCCAAGGGCAGTTGCGAGTTGAGTTGCGAGTTGGTGCATGGTATTTGCGACTTACCCAGGGTAGTTGTGAGTTGATTTGCGAGTTGCGAGTTGGCATTTGCGAGTTGAAATTTGCGAGTTGTGAGTTTACATTTGCGAGTTCTTCAGAGTTGCGAGTTGCTATAATTTGTCAAATTTTTTAAAATTATACAGAAATTGTTTTACCCCCTTCATTGACTGTGCTGTAGCTCCATGCACAATGTTGCATATTATGTTGCAAGTTAAAAATACAACCATCATCTATGATTCCCTGTTCAAAGCATACCTCAAGCCTAACCATAACACCAAACCCTGCTTTTTGATATCGGAAGTTAAAGAAGATATGAAAAAGTAGAGAAGATGAACAAACAAGTTACTTGGCACCCCTGAGATTCGAACCTTAGACCCCCTGCATGCCAAGCACATGATCATGGACCGGTAGCTACACGGGTAACGCTGCCCCGGGCAGCAATTCTGTGAGCACTTAACACTTAGGGTGATTGCGTCATAGCAGACCCTGGGATTCACGCATGCGTAGTGGTTTTCATTGTGGTATTTTGTGGTACTTATGGGTGTTAGGGTTAGATTATTTTAAATTTTTAAAACAATGACCGGTAGCTACACAGGTAACGCTGCCCGGGGCAGTAATTCCATGAATATTTAACACTTAATGTGATTGCATCATCGCAGACCCTGGGATTCACGTCTGGTTATACAAAGGGTATAAAAACATTTTAATAACATTCACAAAACATTTTGAAAACTTGATGCAAAACATTCTAAATGGAATGGTATAGTAGCCCTCGCTACGCTTGGTGCTCGATTTGCTCACTATTCAATCAAGAGCAGTGTTTACTCAGAGGCCGTATGTCTCAATTTTGGCCCAGTGAAAATAATGTTTGTCTCACAAAAATTTGTAATGCTGTATTACAATTAGTGAATTTGGGGAATTACTGGGCCAAAATTGGGCCAATTTGGGAAGAAAATGTTTCATTTGGCGCACCCAATTTCCAGAGAGAGTAAACACTGATCAAGAGATGTCACGGTTTGTCAACTGGGCTATATGTGGTACTTGAGCACCTCTGTCATGCCACCCACATGGCATAAACATGATCACAGTAAATACTTTGTACATCATTAAGCAGTGGAATTTAACCTCACAATGTTAGCCACAGTCTGTGGCCCTCACAGATGAACGCAACCCAGTTTGATAGTTTACTAAAGCAACAGAGCCCGAAAGTAGTTCTACACTATGTGTACTTGTAAAACATCACCCCAAAGTCAGCTGCAACTCTAACTTTAAAGATAGGCCTATCATACATCATGATACATGTATATTAAAGGAGAAATGGTTTCAAAGCAACTGTTAATACTCTCGTGTACACGTATATAGTCTTTAATTAAATACCCATGCAAGTAATCTAATTTAGGTGATTTTATTTCAGAAGTACAGTACAATGTATTGTGGGACGTGTGCAATTCATAAACAATTACGGTACTGGTGAGCATCAATTATGGCACCCAGATTGAGCACTTGTCCTGCTTTGCCCTTTGCATATTCCTCTATCCTTTATTTTCATGTGGTCCATGTGTTAAACATAAACTTAGAGCATTAGCAAATAGTAAATTCAATTGTTCTATTACTAATAGGGGCCTATATTATTTGGTACTAGTCATTTTGGGAGTTTAACACTGACAGCCAAGTTAACTTAATTTTTCCCCATCCAGGCCATGCTGTGGGTTAGTTTAGACAGAAATGTGCTGCTACTAGGCCTACATGTACGATGCATATTGCCACAGGGATGTATCATAAAAACTATTAATATTATGTTCACATATGAACAACTCGCCAATTAAGTTGCAACTCTTCTTAGCAACTCTCAAAGTTTCAACTCGCAACTCGCAAATTTCAACTCGCAACTCGCAAATGTCAACTCGCATCTCGCAAACCAACTCACAACTTCCTTTGACAACTCACATCTCGCAACTCGCAACTTGCAACTCGCACATTATCCACACCCCCATACATTAACTGTTGAGAGTGATGGGAAGTGGGTCTTGGATTGATGGAGGTCTTGGATCGAAATGCAGAATCAAAATGGATGCAAAATAGGTGTCTATTCGATTTGATTCAAATTCAATACCGGTACCTGAATTTATTTAAAAAGTAATTTTGATTGCAATCCAATTCGTTTCTTCATCTTTCTTGGAAATGCATTTTCATTCCAATTCATTTTGATTCATGTTTAAATCCCGGGGTTTAAATGGATGTAATTTTGATGTCAAAATCAATACTCCTGTATCAAAATGAAAATTGCCAAAAACTCATTTTGATTCGATCCTATTTTGATGCATCGAAATAACACTAAACCTAACCTGCTTGTAGCCCTGCTTGTAGTGCACAGGTGATATATAGTCAACAATTGTATTCATCTATTGCTATATGGTATTTATAATACGATTATGATGTCACTTCTACAGCGAATCAACTGCATAAGAAACGTTGATCATTGTGTTTCACAACAGGAACAAAAACATGTCCTTCAATTAGGCCAAAAAAAATTGTTGTGTTGCCCTCAACCGCCTGACCCTAAATCCTGAAAAATCAGGGTCAGCATTTTTTTGGTTTTGAATGATGATTTTTACAGATTTGTTCAAAAAATCAATGTTTTTCACTTGATTGATGTCTAACAGGTATCCAGAAGTCAATATTGACAAATGTTTGAGGGGATTTTTAAAAAACTGAAGGTTTGAAAAAAAAAGAAAAAGAAATCCGACCGTCCGACCCAACTTTCCCATTTTCCCACTTGAGGGCAACACAACAATATTTTTTTTGTGGCCTTATGTTACCCAGGCAATGAGGACATAATATACCATGTCAATTTCAACAGACCTGATTTTTGAAAAAGAAATGTACTTAGTATAAATAGTAGTGGGGTTTTAACTAGCTCCAGATACTCTAGCTGAAAGACAGGTTTACATTTTACTATCTTACATTATCTAGCTGTATATCAGCTAGAGCCAGTGGCGGTGCCACCGGTGGCATGAGGGGAAATGCCCCCCAGTCAGAACTCTTGCCCCCTGTTACCCCTCCCAGTAAAAACCCCAAATTACGAAATTTCCGTATGTTGCTGCAATTCTGTGCAAAATTTCGTGATTTTGCCCCTCCCCCCAATCCCCTTTGCCCCCTCAATGCCCCCCCCCCCAAAATCCTGGCCCCGCCTACCCACTGACTAGAGTGCCGTACATTGAAAACCGTTTTTTTTTTCCTGAAAACAATACAAACACGTAATCTTTCATGACTTCAGTGACGCGACCTTGATGGCCATCATTTTTATTCACCATGTCCATTGAAGTGAGAAAGGCGCAAGATTGGTTGTTTTAATAGATTTCCCATACTTAAGGGCTGGGGTATGAACGTTAGGACAGTATTTATTTTGGGACATTAGAGCACATCAGACATATCGAATTGCATTCTGAATACGAAGAATGTCATTCTGATATCAAATAATTTTGGTTTTTGAAATTCGCAATTTAATACACATTTTATGGCAAGCCATTAAAAATTGATATTTTTGATATTTAACAGTACTCGAAGTAAACTTTATAAATCTGATGATTTATACTTAACGTGTATGTAGGTCGGATGAAATGCCGACGATCAATTGAACATGTTGACCTTTCATATTGAAGATATAGATTTTTTTTCCCAAAACACCAAAAAAAATTAGGAATTTTGGGAAAAAATCCATATCTTCAATATGAAAATTATTTGATATCAGAAAGACATGCTTCGTATTCAGAATGCAATTCGATAGGTCTGAGGTGCTCTTGTGCCACAAAAAATACTGTCGAAATGCAATAAACGCTCATTTTAGATCCCTTAAGGTATAGGGAAATTTTACATTTTGCCACATTTATAAATTGTACAAGAAGTAAATGCAAATGACAAGGGTTCCAAGGGCTTTAACGTACCGGCCGTATAAGCAATTATCAACTTAGATTTATTTCTCATATCTGAGTTGCTTCCAATGATCGCTATTTGTGCAATTGGTGATAAGGGCTTTAATGTGCCGGCTATATAAGCAATTATGACATTGATCGCCAAGTCCCTTCTAGCCGTCCGCAATTTGTGCAATTTATGCAATTATCAACTTAGATTTATTTCTCATATCTGAGTTGCTTCCAATGATCGCTATTTGTGCAATTGGTGAAAAGGGCTTTCACGTGCCGGCTATATAAGCAATTATGACATTGATCGCCAAGTCCCTTCTAGCCGTCAGCAATTTATGCAATTATTAACTTGAATGCGGGGTGTCTTTGTATTAGCAAAAATAAGGGCTAAACATGCTAAATGAACCGCGAAATTTTGTTTGCTTTTGCCCCGAAAATTTTATTGTTGCTCCCCCCAAGCCTAAGCGTAAGGACAAAATTAATGAGGGTGTCTTTGTATTAGCGTTATTGAAATTAGGGAAGCCCCGAAAAGTTGAGTGTTACCGTAGTTAGGGCGATTTCGGACTTGTTTTTTCTTTCTAAACATCCTCGTACGTATCATTCTTCCTTATATTTTCTCGGTTTGTAACAAGGCGGTTCTCGAAATCAATGGGCCAGCGCTATTTTGGGAGTATTGAGTGTTTTCGTAGTTAGGGCAGTTTTCGGACAGCGCTACATAGTTAGGGTGATTTTCGGACTTATTTTTGGTTATAAACATCCTCGTACGTATTATTCTTCCTTAAAGTTTCTTGGTTTTTATGAAAGCGGTTCTCGAAAGAAATGGCGCAGCGCGAGCCCTGAAAAGTTGAGTGTAGTTATGGCGGTTTTCGGACTTTTGTTATCAACATCCTCGTACATATCATTCTTCCTTAAATTTTCTTTTCACCAATTGCACAAATAGCACAAATGGCGCTTACTGGAAGCAACTCGGATATTGTCATCATTGCTTTTATAAACTGCATAAATTGCAACACCTGTGGCTATTTCTACAATTTGTAAAAATTGCTTACGTACGTGGCTATTTGTGCTATTTGTACAAATTGCACACTTTCTTGCAACTGTAGGCTATTCGTGCAATTGACTGACATAAATCACACAAATTGCAAACCTGTGGCTATTGATACAATTTGTCCAACATAGATTGCATCAATTGCAAGTATCTGTGACTATTTATGTAATTTGTGGAAATTGCTTAAGCAACTGACTATTTGTGCTATTTGTACAAATTGCAACTTTTTGTAATTGTAGGCTATTTGTGCAATGACCAATCCTGCGCCTTTATGATTGAAGTGAGATAGAATTTAATATATGCATGTTGACTGTTCATCACAACAGAAATAGACTTTCTCAGTCTAACTGAATCTTATCTATACTATAACAAGGAACGATCTGTAGATATTAGAGTGGAGTAAAAAAACAACAAATTGAGATAATTGTTTTGGATTGTTAAATAAAAACTTGCTTACATATGAAATAAGTAACCTGGCAAAAAATTGGAAAATTTGAAGCATATCTTGAGGTTCGATCCACAAAGCACCGGGAAAATGACCAAAATTACCGAAATGTATGCATGGCGGCACGAAAGCGCATGTTGAGATGTTCATATATTCAGAAGTACTGGAACACCATCTAAAACTGAAATTTGGTTTATATGGCTACCTTTTACTGCTTAAGAGCCAGTCTCCCTTATTATGTACCCAACTGTGATACAAAAAAAAATTATATTTTCTCTAAAAAATTACATTAGTACATATTAACACTAACAACTCAGATGTAAAATATGAGCGTGCACAGCACCCTCGTTCGGCTGAAAAAAAAATTGAGCCTCTCTGAGCCTAGCTTACAAATGACAAAATTTGGAGGAACATAACATTTTGCACCATCATCATTGATCGCAACCTGCATGTTGCATTTTTTTGAAGTACCAAATGGTTACATCACAAAAACCAAGAAACAATTTGGGATCTTGATGGTGCATAAAAACAGCAAATCCAATGTTTTGATGAAAAGCGCCCTTGTCCAAACTTCAATTCATCTGTTAACACCAGACATCATTTGCTTCGTTCTTCTCTTGATACAATGCAACCAAACTTCACATTCCATATACAAACCGCTGCCTTGGGAATCAGGCTTTCCATGTTGCTGGCCCACGGATATGGAATACTCTTCCACAGCATATCCGTGAGGCCCCCACCCTAAACAGGTTCAAAGAACTACTAAAATCACATTTATTTCCTGTTTCATAATATTGTTTTTATATTCATTTGCATGTTTTTTGTAGCGTAAGTCTATTGTAGTTTAAGTCCATTGTAATGCGCTTTGGTCTTTCATGAGAAGGCGCAATATAAATTCTTATATGTATACGGGCTGTGCCATCGAGATCCCAAGTCTGAACAAGTCTAAAATTAAAGAGCTCCATGGTAAGTTTCATTTTCCAAGAAAAACATTTTGAGATTTTGATGGCGCACAGACTTAATAGAGGTCAAAGGTCAAAATTCCCTATTTTCAGGCATTTTTACATGCCTGTATTTCTGCGCGCCAATGTCACCTGACTCTCAGGATAGCATCTCATCAAAGAAGAGATAATTCTCTGTCAATAATGACAAAATTAGCTTGGGATCTCTTTATCTTCATGTTTTAAGGGATGGGGTATGAATGTTTGGACAGTATTTTATTGTGGGAGCACATCAGACATCTCGAATTGCATTCTGATTACGAAGAATGTCCTTCTGATATCCAATTTTTTGAAATTCGCAATGTAATACACATTTTATGGCAAATGATTAAAATTGATATTTTTGATATTTAACAGTACTCGAAGTAAACTTTATAAATCTGATGCTTCATACTTAAAGTGTATGTAGGTGGGATGAAAAGCCGACGATCAATTGAAAATTTTGACCTTTCGTATTGCAGATATGGATTTTTCCCCAAAACACAAAAAAAAATTAGGTCTTTTTGGGAAAAAATCCATATCTTCAATATGAAAGGTAAAAATTTTCAATTGATCGTCGGCTTTTCCTCCCAGCTACATACACTTTAAGAATATGTCATTAGATGTATACAATTTACTTCCAGGACTGTTATTTATCAAAAATGTGAAAAATATCACATTAATAATTTGTCATAAAATTTTTATTATATCGTGAATTTCAACAAATGAAAATTATTAGATATCAGAAAGACATTCTTCGTATTCAGAATGCAATTCGATATGTCTGATGTGCTCTCATGCCCCACAAAAAATACTGTTGAAATGCTCAAAACGCTCAGTCCAGATCACTTAATGATTTGTTGACAATTGACTTTTATAACCTCATTGTGGAAGTCATAATTTGACCTCAATCCCTTGAACAATAACGCACAGCACAATGCAGGCTTTTTACTGCATCACAAAAACATGCGCCAACAAGATCCCACTTTCATTTTTCATCATGCTAACTAGTAGACAAAAACAAAGCAAGAACTACTTGGGATCATGTGGGCGCACTAATATAATAGAGGTCAAAGTTCATACTTTGTGCCCCATTGGCATGGCATATTTATAATGGCATGTATACATAATATCGTCTTTAAGTGCAATGCTCTGAGAGAGGGTTATAAATTCGACAAGCTAAATATATTGACACATTACCAAATTTATCGTTGACACAATTTTGCAACATTTTGATTTCTTTTCATAGGATTTCAAGATCAACTGTTGTGTCCCAGATAGAGGAACTGACAACAACAATCCAAAAACCCAAACAGTTGGACAACTATTATATGATAGCATATCAAAGCATATAATAGCCAATCAAAGCATATATCAAAGCATATAATAGCATATTAATGTCTCAACAAACCAATCTTGGGTTGTCATAGATCAACCTAAGAAGCCAACCTGCCTTGAAAACAACCTTACGGTTGTAAAACTAGCCTAAAGAAAACGTTGAGAAAACAGCCTTACGGTTGTAAGCCTAAAGAAAACATTGAGAAAACAACCTTATATGGTTGTCAGCCTATAAGAATACTTGCTTTGGATATTGGGGTGCTCAAAAAACCTAGCATTCAAACTATAATAGGACATTCTATTTATTTTATAGTTATTAAATTGCTAACCAAACGTGTTAAGAAATTCACTAATTGTATTATATTTTGACAATCCATCAATAAGAACGATGCCTAGACCATCAAAAAAATCTCGTGCAGCTAAGCAAAGACATTTAGACAAACATAAACCTGTACACAATGAGGATCTAGTAAGACATGTCAGAGGGACTTTCAATCAAGGTGATTTCAGATTATTTTCCGCGCAGTCAATTGGTCGCCAGTGTTCCTGTAATGCTGTTGTCATGTTGTGTATAATTGATAACACATTTGATACATTGATGCCATGTCATCTAGATCAAGTACTACAAATTGGAGATCAGTTATACACAACTAGACGACTTGAATTAGAGACAACTAATGCACTGCATTCAAGTAAGATGCTAGATCAGACTCAGTTACCTCATGAATTTACCATTGATGAATCTTCTTACACAGTCGATTACAAGCACGAGGATTTCAGGCACGGTAGTCTCAATGACAACCCTTTACAATCAGAATTAAATACATGGTTGCAATATGCATTTACTGTATCAAACAAGAATATACTCATTCTTGATGGATATATGATGGCTATTTATCAGCACAGTGATACAGGACAATTCCTATTCTTTGATTCTCATTCACGTAATGAAATTGGGTTAGTCACAGCAGAAGGCACTTCTATAGCATTGATATTTAAGGACTTTCCAAGTCTCTTGGATTATTTGCTTCGATTGATTCACTCTTTAGGAGCTAGATTCTTTGGAATTCAACCGATTATTGTAGCACATTCAAGAATGAAAGAGTCTGCCACGAATCAGAGGTTAAATACAAGTGTAAACACTCCAAATACCGATAGCAACCATCAATCAGAGTCCATTTTAAATTCAGAAGCTGATGAACCAAGCTGTTCCACTTGGAATGATCGCTGCTTTGATCCATCAATTAAGACATCCTCATACACGAAATGGTTTGACAGTCTATCAGACGAAAGGAAAAACAAGAGATTACATTACATGCGAACTCAAAAACAATGTGATTATGCGGTACCAGAGAACAGAGCTAGGAAACAGGAAGATTCCAAAAGCAAGCAAAGACTTGACTATGCAGTACCAGAGAAAAGAGCTAGGAAACAAACCAAGCAAAGACTTAATTATGCGGTACCAGAGACAAGAGCTAGGAAACAAGAATATTCTAGAAGCAAGGAAAGACTTGACTATGCAGTACCAGAGAAAAGAGCTAGGAAACAAACCAAACAAAGACTTAATTATGCGGTACCAGAGACAAGAGCTAGGAGACAAGAATATTCCAAAAGCAAGCAAAGACTTGACTATGCAGTACCAGAGAAAAGAGCTAGGAAACAAGAACATTCTAAAAGGAAGCAAAGACTTGATTATGTGGTACCAGAGAAAAGAGCTAGGAAACAAACCAAGCAAAGACTTAATTATGCGGTACCAGAGAAGAGAGCTGCAAAAATTAGAAATGTCATTAACAGACGATCTAAGCAGACACAAAACATTGAAACTGTTATCAAAAAATTCAAGGACAAGTGCCAGAAAGACAAACCAATTTACAATTGTAAAGTATGCCATCGTATCATGTTCAGATCTCAAGTTGTAAAGCTCAACCGTGCCAACTATGACGAGTCTTCACTCATGAGAGTCATGAGCAAAGATGATTATTCCAAACTGGGAAGCACTGATGCATATATCTGCAAAACATGTCAAAGCAATATAAAGAAAGGAACTATCCCAAAACTAGCATCCGTCAATAACTTGGGTATTTGCAAGCAACCAAAAGTGTTATCAGAATTAAATATGCTCGAACGGCATTTGGTTAGCCCAGCCCTACCATTCATGAAAATGGTCAACTTAATTAAAGGTTCACAAAAAGGAATACATGGCCAAGTCGTTTGCGTGAAAGCTGATGTAGAGAATACCGTAAACTGTCTTCCACGATTACCGACAGACGACAGTCTAATAAGAGTTAAACTGAAGAGAAGGTTACAGTACAAAGGTCACCAAATGTGCCAAGATGTAAATCCAGCTAAGGTTCAAAATGCCTTGATATGGCTGAAGGCTAACAACCCATTATTCGAAGATATAGACATTGATTTTGAAGAATTCAATGAAATGGGAGATGACCAGCTAGTTCACAATGATCAACTGTCAGATAATGAAACAAGTTTAGAAGAGGAATCAGAACATGAAGCTAATGATGACGAAGTTCACGATGAAGACAACGTCACAAACACTTCAGCCCCACTCTATTCATTTCTACATCCAGTTGATTTTACTCAATATATTGCGGACAAACACAACGACACAATATTGTCTTTAGCACCTGGTGAAGGTAATAGTCCTCAAAGAGTATTAGAAATGGAAGGGAAATGTTTTCCAGCAGAATTTCCAGATGCTTCAAATACCTTTCAGGAAAGCAGACAACAAAAAGTATCTCCATTGGCGTATTTTAAGACTAGGTTGTTTTCTGCTGACAACAGATTTGCTAGAAACCCTGAATACATATTCTTTGCTCAATATGTCACAGAAGTCCACAAAATCAATTCAGGTATATCTATAGCAATGAGAATAGGAAATACCTCAACCTCAGACGGTAGAAAGATAACTGCGTCCATGCTTCATGATCAAGATCAAGTGAGAAATCTCATAAAACGAGATGAAGGTTACAAATTTCTTAAACAAGTGCGTGGTACTCCTGCATATTGGGAGAAATCAAAGAAAGATCTATTTAGTATGATTAGACAATTGGGAATACCTACATTCTTTGTAACGTTTAGTGCAGCCGATAGACGCTGGTCTGAGATAACCAATGCCATTCTGACTCATCTAGGTAGACAGCCAATGACACAAGAACAACATGAGAACATGACATGGGAAGAGCACTGTAGAATTATCATGGAAAACCCTGTCATAGCCACAATAATGTTCTACAATAGAGTCAAGTCTTTCATCAAAGATGTCCTACGTTCACCAGCAAATCCCATCGGAGAGATTGTAGACCTGTTCTATAGAACTGAGTTCCAGCAAAGAGGTTGGCCTCACATTCACATGATTGCTTGGGTAAAAGATGCACCTTTGCTAAATGAGGACGATGATGACGCAGTAACCGAATTCATAGACAAATATATATCATGTGAAATGCCACCACAGACCGATACAGAATTACGTGAAATTGTATCCAGTGTGCAGACTCACAGTCAAAGACATACCAAATCTTGCAGGAAGACAGGGAAAACTTGTCGTTTCAACTTTCCACGCCCACCATCCACCCGTACATTTATCTGCAGAGGAACACCTGACTCTGAAACACATGATCAGAATAGTGAGAATAGTGATGATGACATTGGAAACGAGCGAAACAATGATAATCATGCAATGAACAAGAACAAGAGGCCGACCAAGAGACTGCAAAAGAGACACTGAAACAAGTATTCAACCTACTATTGGATACGGAAAGAGACTTTGATACATTTGACGATGTGTTAAAAGCTGCAAATATATCACAAGATGAATTGGAGCAGAATCTTGCCACTATCACAAACAGACAGACCATATATCTTAAGCGGCGTATCGGAGAGCAATGGGTAAATAACTACAATCCACATTTAATACGTGCATGGAATGGCAATATGGATATACAATATGTGATGGATGCTTACGCTTGCGCAATGTACATACTCTCGTACATCACAAAAGCTGAAAGAGAAATGGGAGATTTGCTTCGAAATGCTCAAAGAGAAGCATCGCAAGGTAATGATGAAGCCATAGCACAGTTACGGAAACTTGGAAGCTTATATTTGCAGCATAGAGAAATTAGTGTCATGGGATCAATCTATTTCATATGTGGCCTGCCACTTCAGAAGAGCACACGAAAAGTCATATTCGTTCAGACAGATAAAGATAGTCACAAAATTTCAAAGCCTCTTCGACTATTGCAAAACAGCGCCGATGCATGTGAAAACCCCTGGCAAAATACTAACATTGATAAATACATCGCCAGACCTAACAACAAAGAGTTCAACAACATGTGCATGGCTACATTCTTTTCACTTTATCACTACATGGCAACAGATAAAGAAGAAGATGAAGACACTGATAATGAAGGTGACGAAATTGATGATAACGATATCGATGATGATGATGAATCGGCTGTATATCACGCACTCCAAAACAACAAGGGAAAAGTAAAGAAACGAAAACAGAATAAGCCTGCAATCATTCGTTATTACAGAGTTTCAATCAAGAATGACAGAGAAAGGTATTTCATGAATATGTTGCGTCTGTATCTGCCACATAGAACAGAGAACTTGAAGCCCAACACATACCCAACGTTTGAATCGTACTACCAAAATGGATGTGAAATAATTAACGAAGAAGAAGTGCCAGTGAAAGACATCGTTGAACAGAACATGAAAGACTTTGAGCCAGAGACTGAAGACTTAGACAGAGCATGGAAAGCACTAGAAGAAGCAGCAGATATGCAAGATGCATGGGCAGCTATTGCTCCACAAGCTGAACAAGAACGATTAGATGCAGAATTGAATAATCCTAATATTCAAGACTCAGATGATGATTTAGCTGAAATTCCAATACCAGAACTTAATCCACCTGAAACGAAAGGGCAGTCTCTTCTCAAATGTGACACTGAACAACTTCGAAAAGAGCTAACTGCAGCTGAAGCACTAGCTATGCAAAGGCAGCTCAATGATGAACAACGTCAAATTTATAATCATGTGAGCAAATGGTGTGATGAAAAGGCAAAAGACAGCACTGTCCAACCATTTCAAATATTCTTGACAGGCGGAGCTGGAACTGGAAAATCACATGTCATAAAGTGCATAAGACATCATGCTGAAAAAGCATTTGCACAGTTGAGAGAAACCTCTGACGATACAACAGTTTTAGTAGTCGCTCATATGGGTACAGCAGCTTTTAATATATCAGGTCAAACTATTTGTTCGGCTTTTAAGATAAGTCCAAAGGCACCCCCAGATTATAGACCACTGAAGGAAGAGGCATTGAACACGCTTAGAGTTCGATTTCACCATCTGCAGCTTCTCATTATTGATGAAATTTCTACAGTGAGTGCGAAGCAACTATCATACATACATGGTAGGTTGCAACAAATCAAAGGGGCATCAACTATGTCGTTTTTTGGCAATGTTTCGATCCTAGCTGTTGGAGACTTCTATCAATTGCCACCAGTTAGATCAGGTCTACCAATATGCTATCCACACAAAGAAATTCTGAAAGACTTGTGGAATCCACATTTCCACAAATGGGAGTTGACACAAATTATGCGACAACGCGACGACAAAAAACTGGCAGAAATGCTAAACCGTCTTCGAACTAGAAACAAGGGTCAAGCACTTTTAGAAGGCGATGAGAACTTTCTGCAATCGCGTGTTGTACAGGAAGGTGGTGCGCTTGTAGCTCCAGCTAATGCCTTGCACATATATGCTCGCAATGACGATGTAGACAAACACAATGCCACTAAGCTACATGAATTGAATGCAGACATTCATACAATAAGAGCTATCGACACTATTCAAGACCAGGGAACACACAGGCAATTAGAAACCCCTCACAAAACCACCTGAGATGACAGTCCTCTTGTACCTGAATTGAAACTTGCAATTGGCGCTCGAGCTATGTTAATCACCAATGTCGATGTTTCTGATGGCTTAAGTAACGGAGTATCAGGCATCATCAAAGGAATCAAGTATGGAAAGTCAACCAGTATGCCAGAAACGGTATTCGTGCACTTTGACAATCCTCGTATTGGATCAAAATTACGTACTACAGAATCTATAGGCCTACCATCAAAATATTCCAATTGCGTGCCTATCAAACCACACAAAAACAACATGGAGGTGAGACTAGATAGGAAGGCTGTAACCCTGACACGAGAACAGATCCCTCTGAAATTATCTTGGGCAGTAACAGTACACAAAGTACAGGGTCACACGACATCTCAAGCCGTCATCTCTATGAAACATCATACAAAAGCTATGGCATACGTTGCTCTTAGTAGAGTAAGCAGCATCGATGGAATGTACCTTCTTGATTATGATTCCTCAAAAATCTTCTGCGACCAAGGTATAGCTAAAGAGATTGCAAAACTGCCTCTTTGTGACATGTCGGTAGCTAACCCCTTGACAAATATGGACCACAACAAGTATTTCATATTAGCTCATCACAATGTCCAAAGTCTAAATGCACATATTGATGACTTAAAACTGAATAAAGAACTTCGTCAAGCACATGTCATCTGCATATCAGAAACATGGTTGGGAGACATCACAGAGTACAATCAGACAACTCCTATGGTCATTGATGGATATGATCTGATCATTCAAGAATCATCTGGAAGAGGAAGAGGTGTCGCTATGTACATTCAGAAATCAATATGTCATGAACTTAAGGAGATAGGTTTGGATACTTGTGACATACTTGTAGTGAAAACCACAGGCAACCCAAAACTAGCAATTTGCACAGTATATAAACCAGAAGGTAATACTGTAGCATTTCGCAATGAAATGAATGACCTATGCATCCAACTTGAAGCATTAGATACTGATCATACAATTATTTTGGGTGATTTCAACCATGATCTTAACAAACAGAGCCCCCTTTCTTGCTTCAAGGATTACCATCAGGTAATAACTCAGCCAACAACTCATGCAGGTACACTGATTGATCATATTTATATCAAACCAACCCCAAGAGAGTACATAGCAGGCGTCTTGTGGACATACTATAGTCATCACCATCCAGTAGCTATTTGTATCAAGTATTGCAAATAATTGACAAACTCGCAAATAGTTCAAAAATGCCAGCGTTCCACGATTATAGTTATGTTATATAACAGCATGGTATGAGCGTCCGAAGCAACAGTTCACATGGCCCTGGATAACCAACCAATCCTGCCACCACCAAGCGCAACTTACCATCATGAAGTTTTCCATCATGCCCAGAATCGCCAAAGGAAGTCCAAGCAGACCTTTTCTAAGGCCTGCTTTGACAGTTATATCACTGAATGTTGAAGGATTCTCTACCGCCAAGTAAAATGTCATCAGCGGATTGTGCAACAATCTCCTGTGCCTACAGGAAACCCATAGAGGAGCGACTAACCACCGCCCAACCATACCAGGTATGGTCCTTGCCGTTGAGAGACCGCATCATCAATACGGGAGTGCGATATTTGTGAAAGAAGGTACTGTGATTGAAGCCACTATATGATGTCTAATGACAACAACATTGAAGTCCTCACCGTTGAGCTCAGTAACGTAACAATAACATCAGTCTACAAGCCACCAGCAGAAGACTTCAAACTCCCTCTCTTCACTTCTAACACTGACACCAAGCCATGTATCTTCATCAGCGATTTCAACAGCCACAGCACTCAATGGGGTTACAAAGAAACCAACAACGATGGAGTCGCAGTTGAGGAATGGATAGACAAACACCAGCTGAGCCTTACATGTATTCATGATTCCAAACTTCCTCCTTCGTTCCATAGTGCCCGTTGGAAGAGAGGATACAACCCTGATCTAGCTATTGTCACCAACAGCATCTTTGACATGTGCAAGAAGATTGTACTGGATCCAGTTCCCCAAACACAACACCGGCCAATTGGGATCCATGTTAACACCATAATCTCACCAAACAAAGTACCTTTTCAGCGACGCTTCAATTACAAGAAAGCAGACTGGAACGGATTCTCAAAAGAGCTAGATCAGAAGGTGAAGAGAATTACTCCAACTCCAGACAACTATGACACCTTCGCCCAACTTGTTTCTAAGACTGCTCGTAGACATTATACCAAGAGGCTGCAGGGAGGAATACATACCAGGCCTTTCCAAGGAATGTGCAGAAGAATACCAAGAGTATGTAACCATGTTTGAAGCTGACCCTTTCGTCGAGGAAACAAGAGCAAAGGGTGAGGCAGTTATGGAATCCATCTCCCATGAGCGTAGTAAGACGTGGCATACCCTCAGTCATAGAGTCAACAGACATGACCCGCAACAGCAAGAAGGCATGGTCCACCATCCGCAAACTCCAAGGTGACCCTACAACAGCCCCACAGCAGCCCAAAGTCACACCCAACCAGGTTGCCCACCAACTACTCCTGAATGGAAGAAGTGGCAAGAAACATAAGAAGACTAAATTAGACCACAAGAAATACAGCGGAGATCCCGGCTTCACCAAGCCCTTTACCATGCAGGAGCTGGAAGCAGGAATCGCCAAACTCCAGCCAGGGCAAGCAATTGGCCTTGACAACATCGCAACTGAGCAGCAGAAGAACTTTGGTCCAGAGGCAAAGAAATGGCTCTTACAGCTCTACAACTCCTGTCGTACCAGCCACAGACTCCCCAAGATCTGGAAGAAGTCTCATATCATCGGTCTGCTGAAGCCAGGGAAAGATCCATCCATCCCAAAGAGTTATCGACCAATATCGCTTCTCAGCCATACCTACAAGCTATTCGAACGCCTCGTCCTGCTCAACAGACTGGCACCTGTGGTAGACGAACAACTCATTCCAGAGCAAGCAGGTTTCCGCCCTGGCAAGTCAACAACAAGCCAAGTTCTCAACCTTACCCAGCACATTGAGGATGGATTTGAGGAAGGATTGGTAACCGGAGTTGTTTTTGTCGACCTGTCACCAGCCTACGATACCGTCAATCATAGATGTCTCCTCAGCAAAATCCTGGAGCTAACCAAAGATATCCACCTGAGGGAGCTCATCGAATGCATGCTTGACAACAGGATGTTCTTTGTTCAGCTTGGAGACAAGAAGAGCCGGTGGCGAAGACTCAGGAATGGGCTACCCCAAGGCAGTGTTCTCGCACCTCTCCTGTTCAATATATACACCAATGATAAACCGAGAAGAGAAGACACCCAACGCTTCATATATGCAGACGATCTTGGCATCAGTGCACAACACACCGACTTCACTGTTGTGGAACAGAGACTCTCCAAAGCCCTGGATGAGCTCACGCCATACTACGAGGAAAACTACCTCTGTGCCAACCCATCCAAGACACAGGTGTGTGCTTTCCACCTCCGCAACCGTGAAGCTAAACGTCATGCTCAACTGAAGGTAACCTGGTCTGGAACCACACTAGAGCACTGTGAAACACCCGTTTATCTGGGAGTCACTCTCGACCGCACACTCGCATACAAGACCCACATTGAGAAGACAAGGAGCAAAGTTTGTTCACGAAACAACATTTTGAACAAGCTCACTTGATCCAGATAGGGAGCTCGACCAGACACTCTCAGATCAACAGCCTTGGCCTTATGCTATTCTAGTGCTGAATATGCCTGCCCAGTGTGGGGAAGATCAACTCATGCCAAGAAGGTGGACCCAGCACTTAACTCATGCTGCCGACTTATCACTGGATGCCTCTGATCAACACCAACGGAGAGTCTTTATACCTTAGCTGCTATAGCCCCTCCAGATGTACGTCGGCAAGTGACCAGCATGCAAGAGTGTGAGCGTCAGACCACTGATATGGAGCACCCCATGTTCAACCAGACTGCTGCACCCAAACGCCTTACATCCAGTTCATCCTCTTGGGACAGTCTCCAAGGAAGTGGAAAGACTCACCCTGTGGAAAGAGAGATTTCCCAATTCACTAGCTATGGGACTGCAACCCAGTGAGCAGCTACCACCTGGAGCTGATTCCACATGGCCTGAGTGGCAGTGTCTCAACAGACTGAGATCAGGGGTCGGAAGGTGCAAGGTCGCTTTGCAGAAATGGGGCTACCTACCAGAAGGGCAAAACACTACCTGTGAGTGTGGAACGGTTCCACAGACTATGGAACACCTGTTGGTGTGTCCACAGATGGGGCAACACTGCACACATGAGGACCTAGCTGAATTCAACGATTCTGCTCGTCACTGCGTCAGCTATTGGCTCGGGCGCATTTGACCCTGCGCTTGGACACGCTAAGAAGAAGATATAACAGCAATCAACGAAAAAGTCTAAATTAATCCTATCCAGGTTATGGGTTGTTTAACGTCAGAGGCACATCAACGGGTCACAGGGGTCAAAAACGGTCATTTTAACTGAAAATGCTACTCCTCCTACAGATAGGGTTCGCATGTTTTTGAAACAGGTGGAAAAAACCGTGGTTTTATCCGCGGTTTTAACCGCTTGGCACAAATAGTTTTTGCCGGCAAAAATTGCAAAAACTAAACACATGATAAATATTTCACTTCCTTCATCTCAAAACATTATTAAGTTACAAAAAGACTTTCTTGAGTGTAACAAGGTCATATTTAGTAATTATAAGTAACATATTAAGAAATAAAAGGCATGGGTTTTATTTAGAGGTTAATAACTGCGCATCGGTTATTTGGAGGGCATTGTGAAAAATCTAAACATTTTGCCTTTGGAACCGAGGGATATTCCGAGGTCCAAAGCAAAATGTTTAGATTTTTCACAATGCCCGACATATAACCGATGCAAAGTTATTAACCTCATTCATAACCGTCACTTTGATCTTTTAACTTTACAAAATAACACAAAATTTTCCTCAAAAGTTTGTAAAAATAAACAATTCTTACATCTTCCCTTTTCCCAAAATCGATCAGGCCAAAACAAAACGACCAATAACAAAAGTGCGTATCAGAATGTGTGCAAATATGGTAGCGCGCAATCCAAATACGGCAGCCAGCGCGCGCACAGTTCGTTGGACGCACAATACGGCGCACGCAGAAGTCAATTGTGTGCGACATTGGAACAATTACGCATTTTGCGGTCAATTGTGAGATATTCATGACCTTGATTTGCGTTCGCGTTTTCACAAATAATAAAATATGATTGCATCGCATGCATCACGTTTATTAATGAGGTTATGAATGCTCACTGGTGTCTTAAATGTGGCATATAAAATTCATAACTTTTTTCATTTGAACAACTTGATCAGACAAAAAAATTTTGCCACTTTGTCGGCGAAAATTTTACCGGCAAAAACCGAACCCTGCCTACAGATTGCATAGCATATGAACAAGCTTTACACCCTATACAAAAGTTATGGGTTTCCAGGCCAATTTGGGGTAATTAGTAGAGGTCACAAGGTTAAAAATGAGGTCAGGTTTTCAAAATGCTCCAATTGAGTTGAAATTTGAATACAATGAGCCTTATTACATTCTTAACATGTTTAAAATATTTTACAATTCATTAAGGGGTGGTGCAATAATTATGTGTACCCGGGGTGAATTCTCAAAATGGTCTGCCAAAATCGCTTGCCCCCCTTTGGCCGTGCCAAAAACCTTTGCCCCCCTTTCGACGTGCCAAAAACCTTTGCCCCCCCCCGTTTGACGTGCCAAAAAATCTTGCCCCCCCCCTTACACATGCAAGATTTTGGGGAACCCGAATTTAAAACCTTAAATTGTCTTAACATATAATGCGAGCGCAGCGAGCAGGAAATTTTGCATATTTGAACGTGTTCGTAACGTTTTCCTACGCGTAATATAGAAACGGTGCCAAAATATCTGTGCCAAAATTGCTTGCCCCCCCTTTCGACCTGCCAAAAATCGCTTGACCCCCCTTTCGACCTGCCAAAAATGCTTGCCCCCCCTTTGGCCGGCCAAAAATCTTTGCCCCCCCCCCATCCACCCCGGGGGTAGGTACACATAATTATTGCACCACCCCTAAGGGTCCAGTTCAACTTTTCAAAATGCTCCAATTGAGCTGAAATTTAATGCAATGATTTTAAACATGTGTCAAATTTTGAAATTCATTTAAGGTCATTAAGGGGTCAAAGAACAAGTTTTTAAAATTTTCCAATTGAGCTAAAATTGAAATGCAATGATCCTTATGACATGCCTAGCTCCTAAGGGACTGTTGTTAGGGGGGCAAACAAATTTCATCGCAACAATTTTTTCGGGGGCCCCCTTTACAGAACTCAAAAATTTCAGGCCCCCCTTTTTTGACATGAACATTATGGGTCAACCCCATAGAAAAGCATATAAACTCAATTTTCCCAGAAAAATGTGTGGTCATTTTTGTTAGCCCCCCCCCCTCCCCCTTTTTGCATCAGGCCCCCTAACAAGTGTTTGTGAACGGTCCCTAAACATGTTTAAAAGATTTTAAAATTCATTTGAATTTCAGGTCATTACGGGGTTATAAAGGAGGTGACGGATCTGGGGACGAATGGCGACGTAAAGTTTGCAACATGACTGTTTGCTGTGGAAACTTGTGGGGACACATTTGACGCAAACTTCCATGTCATCGAGGCTACGAGACCAATGAGAATATGGTGAACAACTTCAGCGATGCTGGTGAAGGAATGCTTCTACTGCTGTTGGATTTTGAACTTGAATTTGCCCATTTGATAAGCTTACTGAATACTGGTGTGTGTGGATACCACAGCATGGAGGATCCATGCGACAGTGATTTGACACAAATGTGAATTTATATAGCTGATCATGCATCCCAGGTCATGCGTACATGCACCATGATTTGAATGACTATCAAGACTAAGAAGAAAATCAATACTATGACGAAGAGCAAGACTAGTATGATTATGAAGAAGATCAGACTATTCACTATAAAAACTATGGAATTATCGACACTGCGCATGTGATATGTATTGCAGACCTGTCACTCATTGCCACTCAGTCTCATACTCACTTCAAGTCTTTTTGAAGACTTATGCGGCAAGCGGCAGGAAAGTATGCTGGAGGCTTTACTGAGTGAACTCTAAATTTTGTGCTTATAAAATTATGACGTGTAGTGTAAGTTGTTTAAATTTGTAGGGTAAGTGTAACTCGCTCCCATTTTCTGCTATGCTGTGAAATATATAAAAGTACACATTTCGATTGTTTTGGCATATTTGTAGCATTTTCTCCTTAGGTCCAGCTGCTCTTCTTTACCAATCTCCTTTGTGTGCATCCTAAATTGATTGTTTGAATTTTATAGAGTACCAAAGTGATGACGTCACAGAGAACTTTTTTTGCATTTCAGCATTGTGAATACCATGTATCGGTGGAGCATGATGAAAAACATCCACAGTCCAAATTTTATGGGAATCGGATCATGACGGCCCGAGATATGGCCGCATGAATACAATACCTAATTAGCCCCATTGAAATCAGTGTAAATTGGCCTGGTTCATAACTGTTTGGAACCAGGCCAATTTACACCTATTTTATGACGTCACACTTCAGTACTCTATGAAACTGTATTAAAGTGTCATTTAGATTCAAATCTGTGGACAACAGCTAGCGAGTTACATCTACCCAAAACCTTAGGCACCGCTGACTTGACAGAACTCAACGTTAGGCCTTTAGGTTGAGTTAGGCCACTGTTTTAGGATATCAAATTTTAAATTGATTAATACAAAATTTCCAAATTTGTAGGCTATCCAAATTTAGGCCCGCTTTTCAGTAAATGTTTTTTTGGCACACTTTGTTTTATCACATAATCATGCATGGTTTACTTTTTTTGATGGTGACAGTAGAGCCACAATTGTCTAATGCACATACTCGTTTATAATGTTTCATACATGATTAATTATAAATTTCAATTTGAAATTTTGGCCACTGTGTGAGCTACAAAATTATTGTATATTTCTATGGAAACCACAGATCCTGGAAATCAGGATCTGTGATGGAAACACAAAAAATGAATTCTTTATCAAATACTGTGACATTAAACATTTTGTTTTCGCAAAAATTGATTGCTTTCCAGCATATTGACATGATTAAAAGTTTTGGAACTGCCAAATTTTAATGATTATGTATGCCTAGGCTTGGTCTACATGTACACGGAGAAATTTCTTTATTGTTCAGATTTGCGAACAAATCGTTTTTTATAGACCTGGGGAGAGTGAAATGCCTTGGCCTACGGGTGTCTTCCCATCTTTTCTGGTTTTAGTGTTTCTTATTTTTGTAAGATAAATAAGCTTGACTTTGTCGATGCAATTCTCGCTATTCGCAATAAGGGCGCCGCCAGCGGTTTGCGATGTAATCGTGATGTATCATGGGAAAAGGTCGACATCCAAGTCCGCGCAATACGAATATTACCATGCTATTACATAGGAACACGTGACAATATTTTTGTAGTTTGTCAAAATAAAGGTGTTACACGCGAATCGATACTCAATAATACTTAATAATGTGATTTGAAATGTGCACAATTATTTTTTTCTCTATCGATTTGCGTGTAATACCGTTATATTGACAAACTAAAAAATATTGTTACATGTTCCTATGTAATAACATGCTAATATTCGTATTGCGCGGACTTGGATGTCGACCTTTTCCCATGATACATCACGATTACATCGCAAATCCGCTGGCGGCGCCCTTATTGCGAATAGCGAGAATCTTGAACTCTCTATCGCCAGTGACCTGGACTTACATGTTGACCTGGACGAATACAAATGATTGACAACTTGACATTCGACAACGAATTCAGGACCTCTTGTTTACAGTGCTACACAGGGCGCACATCCTGATTCGCCGTATTTTAGGCCATTATCTACTTGTAGAAACCAAATTATCCCTGCTTTTCTTTCTGTTTTGATGTATTCTTATTGCCAAATTATAGCGCTAATTGTCTTAATTAATTCTCCTTTGGCGTTCCTCTCTTCTGATTGCTGTTGCGTCTCCTTTTGTGGTACGTACAATAATATGGCGGAAGGGAGACGCAATATAGAGGATGGAGACGAGGACCTGGCAACGCATCTCGTCCGCAGGTTGATGCAACTCTCCCATTGGTCGACTAGCAATTTGAGCATGCGTATGTGAGGATAAGCCTCAAGCCTGTCAACTAGTGCATCACTTATGTTTTGGAGCTTGTTTAGTTAGGACATACTTTTTCTGTGCTGCACTGTTTGACGATTATTTTACTTTATATTTAGAGACATGACTTTCATAAATAAAGCGGCAGTCTGTGTACGATAGGTTCATTATTTAATGAATAAATCGTGTTCTTAAGTTTGTAAATATACTTCTGTTTGTCATTTAGCTCCATGTCTTCTGTTCTCTTTACATGTCAAGTTTTTAAAATTTTCCAATTGTGCTGAAATTTAAATGCACTGCTCCTGAAGACATTCTAAACATGTTTAAAATATTTTAAAATTCATTTAAGGTCACTTTTAAGTGACACTTTAAAAGGTGTAATAAAGGGGTCAACGGTCAAGTTTTCAAAATCTCAACTTTCCACGATCAAAGTATCTTTAAACGGCAATTAATGAAAAAGTTTCATTCAAATTAATCCTATCCAGCACAGCTCCAATTGAACTTTATTAAGGTCATACCGCGGAATCATGACATGTTGCCTGTGGGTCGACGCTACGTCAGGTACTGTGTGAGCAAACTCAAAAATAGTGCAAACAGCGTGAGCGTACACAAAAGAAACTTCGCATGTAAGATAAGCGAAATCGCCAGGTCTGAAAGCTGTACCAGCGCCAGCTGAATTCTAATACGCCTAGGGGGCACAGGCATGGAAAATTCATATCTGTTTATTTATTCCTCAGATTAATCAGTAAACAGTACTGGCAACTTCGCGTGAAGTTTCTTTTGTGTATGCTCGCGCTATTTTTGAGTTTGCTCACACGGTACCTGACTTAGCGTCGATCCCCATAGGGAAGTTGCCAAGTTTCCACGATATGATTCATTCATATATGTTTAAGGTCATAAAGGGGTCAAAAGTCAACTACTAGTGCTACATCCGTGATCGGATGTAGACCAAACGCATAGCCAAGCCGTATTGGGTAAGTGGCTACAAAAGTCTTAAAATGTTTTAATATCGGAGGTCATCCAGGGGGTCACAGGGGTCAAAACTGGTCATTTTTGCCTCATATGTGCCGCACCCCCATTATAATTAGGGGCAAAACATGGAGACATCTAGTCTAGTGTTTTGATAAACAAGAGATAACCACAGGCAATGGCTCTGCTGTCTGTGCTTCAAAACGTGTAAAATTTCGTCTGGATTCGTCTATTGCCAGGTGGTGAGTGCCGTGCATTCTCTAAATTCAGTACATTTCCATCGTCAACCGTGTGGAAAATGTCATACGGCCGGGCGGGTTCACAAGTTGCCGGCTCTATCATACCAGTCGCTGCCTGGCTATTGCAGCTGCAATCCATACATCAAAACGTGTAAATTTTGGCTATTCCAACTGCAATCCATACACCCTTCATGCAAGACATGACTGGAATCGTCCACACAGGGAGTGAATATTACAAACGGAGTCACCCATTGAGGTAGGCCCATTCGAAATTCACACGCCCTGTGTGGGAGATTAAGATAATGTCTTCCGGAGAGGTTGTATGAATTTCAACTGGAACAGCCCAGTTGGGGTGTATGAAACCCCAAGTGGGCGATTCACACGAAACAAACTGAGGTATGTTCAGATGCCAATTTTGTTACATATCTTGAGTGTAACTTGTGATGTGATGCATGTATGCTAGATATAAACAGCTACATCATTTCCACTGATGGCTATAGGGTGTGTGGGGGTGTGTGTGTGGCTGGGGGGGTGATATCTTGGCTAAAACTGCATCACGCCTTCCCATGATGCATTTATGAAAATCAATAATCCCACTATATAGTTTCTACAGATGATGCAATAATGATGAATAAGGGGGTGAGGGGTAAGTAAAATGTTGAAATATGACCGCATTAAACCACAAAGGTCATGTGAGGTCAAAGGTCAGGTCAAATTTAAAGTTGCTCCGATTGGGCTGTAACTCGGGGAAAATGATCCCTGACACTTGGGGAGTATGAAACCGCAAAGGTCATGTGAGGTCAAAGGTCAGGTCAAATTACAAGTTGCTCCGATTGGGCTGTAACTCGGGGAAAATGATCCCTGACACTTAGGGAGTATAAAACCGCAAAGGTCAAGTGAGGTCAAAGGTCAGGTCAAATTTGAAGTTGCTCCAATTAGGCTGTCAGTCCGGGAAAATGATCCCTGACACTTTGGGAGTATAAAACCACAAAGGTCATGTGAGGTCAAAGGTCAGGTCAAATTTAAAGTTGCTCCAATTGGGCTGTAAGTCGGGGGAAATGATCCCTGACACCTGGGGAGTATAAAACCACAAAGGTCACGTGAGGTCAAAGGTCAGGTCAAATTTGAAGTTGCTCCAATTAGGCTGTAAGTCGGGGAAAATGATCCCTGACACTTTGGGAGTATAAAACCACAAAGGTCATGTGAGGCCAAAGGTCAGGTCAAATTTGAAGTTGCTCCAATGAGGCTGTAAGTCGGGGAAAATGATCCCTGACACTTTGGGAGTATAAAACCACAAAGGTCAAGTGAGGTCCAAGGTCAGGTCAATTTTGAAGTTGCTCCAATTAGGCTGTAAGTCGGGGAAAATGATCCCTGACACTTTGGGAGTATAAAACCACAAAGGTCATGTGAGGTCAAAGGTCAGGTCAAATTTGAAGTTGGTCCAATTGGGATGTATGTCGGGGGAAATGATCCCTGACAATTGGGAAGTATTTAACCGCAAAGGTCATCCGAGGTCAAAGGTCAGGTAACATTTAAAGTTGCTCTGATTGGGCTGCAATTCGGGGAAAATAATCCCTGACACTTGAGAAGTATGAAACTTGAAAGGTCATCCAAGTTCAAAGGTCAGGTCAAATTTAAAGTTGCTCCGATCAGGCTGCAACTTGCGGCAAATGATCCGTAACACTTGGGGAGTGTAAAACCGAAAAGGTCATCCGAGGTCAAATTTAACGTTGCTCAGAATATGAAACCGAAAAGGTCAACCGAAGACAAAGGTTGGGTCAAATTTAACGTTGCACAGTATTGCTGCGTGATGATGTCATCACAGTCATACGCCTAACTTACCTCGTGCCCTTGCAAAGGGCACAGTTGCTCTAGTTCTTCTTTCTTCTTTCTTCTTTCTTCTGGCAACAAATTTCAAAATGCTTCTTCTCCTACATGTTACATCCTACAATGACGTCACTTGCACATATGCATCGGCTATATCCAGTGTCTATAGGATATTCACAAATTTGGGGTCCAAGGTCATTAAGGGGTCATTTCCGGTATAAAACCAAATATCTTCAAAATGCTTCTTCTGCCACAAATTACATAGTACGTTGATGTCACTTACACATATGCATCGGCTATATCCAGTGCCTATAAATTATTCACAGAATTTGGGTCAAAGGTCATTAAGGGGGTCATTTCTGGTCTAAAAGCTAAAAATATTCAAAAAATCACTGTTTTTACAAATTACATAGCAGAGTGTTGTCATTAGCACACATGCATTGCTACCAACCAGGGTCTTTGGGGTGTGTACAGTTTCGGGGTCAAAAGGTCATTAAGGGTCGCTTCCGGTCAAAAACCAAAAATCATCAAATATGTTCATTTTTTTTATCTCAAAACATAACCAGACCAGAGTGATATAAACTTCATATATGCATTAGTGTTACCCGATGTATGCACGGTATTTTTATTTTTTTGGTCCAAGGTCATTTAGACGTCATTTCCGGTTTTAAGCTAAATAACTTCAAGAATTTTTATCTCCATAACTAAGCATAGTAGATTTTTTTAATTTAAACTGTAACAATACATTTTCGTGGTGTATATGAGGTTTTTTTAATATTTGGGTCAAAGGTCATTAAGGAGGTCAAAACGTCAAATTTGCAAAAAAATGTTTAAAATTACGGAAAAGTAGCTGTATCTCAGCCTATGGAAGACGCATAAAGCCCCTACATGCTACAGCGATGCACCATTAATGGTGTGAGATGTCCATAAACTTTAAGACTGGCATTTCCGGCCCCGGCTAGGTCCAGATCTGTAACCAGATCTAGTTCTTACAAGCCGACGACGAATGTCGGCTTGTTCTGTCTCTTCTCAATTCTTCTTCTTCTTACCTAGCCGGGACACCGGCTAGGTCTTGTGATGCTATCGGATCTTTCTTCTTCTGGCAACACATGCGTGACTTGCCACGTTTCGCCCTAGTTCTGTTATGCTTTGACCGATTTTGACCATACTTAGTCACAAACACCACTGACCATGTCCCCACATGTGATATGACATTGAACTCCATTTGACCTTTGACCTGCTCACAATGGCAAAATGTGATTTTACTCTAAAATGCTTCTTCTTCCACAAATAACATGTGATGGTGACATGCTTAGGTCATGTGACTTGACTTTGGTCGGTGTCTATAGGGTGTTCACAGATAAGGGGTCAAAGGTCATTAAGGGGGTCATTTCCGGTCTGAAAGCTAAAAATCTTCAAAAAATCACTGTTTTTACAAATTACATAGCAGAGTGTTGTCATTAGCACACATGCATTGCTACTAACCAGGGTCTTTGGGGTGTCTACAGTTTTGGGATCAAAGGTCATTAAGGGGTCGCTTCTGGTCAAAAACCAAAAATCATCAAATATGTTCATTTTTTTTATATCTCAAAACATAACCAGACCAGAGTGACATAAACTTCACATATGCATTAGTGTTACTCGATGTATGCACGGTATTTTTATTTTTTGGTCAAAGGTCATTTAGACGTCATTTCCGGTTTTAAGCTAAATAACTTCAAGAATTTTTATCTCCATAACTAAGCTTAGTAGATTTTTTTAATTTAAACTGTAACAATGCATTTTCTCGGTGTATATGAGGTTTTTTTTTATATTTGGGTCAAAGGTCATTAAGGAGGTCAAAACGTCAAATTTGCAAAAAAAAAATGTTTAAAATTACGGAAAAGTAGCTGTATCTCAGCCTATGGAAGACGGATAAACAGTGATGCACCATTAACGGTGTGAGATGTCCATAATAACCAATCAAAGGTCAAACTTTAAGTTAAGACTGGCATTTCCGGCCCGGCTAGGTCCAGATCTGTAACCAGATCTAGTTACAAGCCGACGACGGATGTCGGCTTGTTCTGTCTCTTCTCAATTCTTTCTTCTTCTTCTTCTTCTTCTTTCTTTCTTTCTTCTGGCAACCGCAATCAACTGCATGTAGCTCCGCAAGGGATTGACAGATTTCAACCAAAGTTGACCCAAATGACCATTGGGCTAGGCCAAACCTTCTATTTGACTTTGACCTCGCTGTGACCTTTGACCTAGCTATAATGGTCAAAAATGTGATTTCACAAAAAATGCTACTCCTTCCACAAATTACATGCAATGATCATGTGACTCATGCATATGAATCAACATGTGGCAGTGCTTAAAACTTCCTAAAAAGATTGAGGTCAAAGGTCATTAAGGGGTCATTTCCGGTGAAAGTCTGAAAAATTTGTAAAAAATATTCAAAAAATCACTGTCTTTACAAATTATATAGCAGAGAGTCGCCATTAGCACACATGCATTGCTACTAGCCAGGGTCTTTAGGATGCCTACAGTTTTGGGCTCAAAGGTCATTAAGGGGTTACTTCCGGTCAAAAACGAAAATTATCAAAAATGTTTAAAAAATTTTTATCTCAAAATGTAAACAGACCAGAATAATATAACCAACATACATGAATAAGTGTTTCCTGATGTATGCATGGTATTTTTATTTTGGGGGGTCAAAGGTCAGTAAGGGGTCACTTCCTGTTTTTAGCTGAATAACTTCAAGAATTTTTTATCTCAAGAACTAAACAAGTTAGAATTTTTAATTAAAATTGGAACAATGCATTTTGTCGGTGTACACAAGGTTTTTTTTTTTTTTTTTTCAAAGGTCATTAAGGGGTCAAAAGGTCAATCAAAATTTTCAAAAAATCAAAATCCATGTATAAGTTCCGATTAAGCTGAAATTCACCAGGAATATTTCTTATGACCTCCTAAGCACAATGCAAGAGCAGTTGACCCCATCCGTAACCCAGGGGTCAAGTTATAGGGGTCAAATTGCGGCTTGTATCAGCGTCTGTTGACTCTAGTTACAAGCCGACGACGGATGTCGGCTTGTTCTGTCTCTTCTCAATTCTTACAAGCCGACGACGAATGTCGGCTTGTTCTGTCTCTTCTCAATTCTTTCTTTCTTTCTTTCTTCTTCTGGCAACCGCAATCAACTGCATCTAGCTCCGCAAGGGATTGACAGATTTCAACCAAAGTTGACACAAATGACCACTGGGCTAGGCCAAACCTTCCATTTGACTTTGACCTCGCTGTGACCTTTGACCTAGCTATAATGGTCAAAAATGTGATTTCACAAAAAAATGCTACTCCTTCCACAAATTTCATGCGATGGGGACATGGTTATATCATGTGACTCGACTTTAGTCGGTGTCTATAGGGTGTGCTCAGATAAGGGGTCAAAGGTCATTAAGGGGTCATTTCCGGTCAAAGTCTAAAAAATATTCAAAAAATCACTGTCTTTACAAATTACATAGCAGAGAGTCGCCATTAGCACACATGGATTGCTACTAGCCAGTGTCTTTAGGATGCCTACAGTTTTGGGGTCAAAGGTCATTAAGGGGTTACTTCCGGTCAAAAACAAAAAAAAAAAAAAATGTTCAAAAAAATTGTATCTCAAAATGTAAACAGACCAGAGTAATATAACCATCATACATGAATCAGTGTTACCTGATGTATGCACGGTATTTTTATTTTGGGGGTCAAAGGTCATTAAGGGGTCACTTCCTGTTTTTAGCTAGATAACTTCAAGAATTTTTATCTCAACAACTGAACATAGTAGAATTTTTTAATTAAAACTGGAACAATGCATTTTGTCGGTGTATATAAGGTTTTTTTTCCATTGAGGTCAAAGGTCATTAAGGGGGTCAAAAGGTCAATAAAAAATTTAAAAAAATCAAAATCCATGTTTAAGTTCCGATTAAGCTGAAATTCACCAGGAATATTTCTTATGACATCCTAAGCACAATGCAAGAGCAGTTGACCCCATCCGTAACCCAGGGGTCAAGTTATAGGGGTCAAATTGCGGCTTGTATTCAGCGTCTGTTGACTCTAGTTTCTTTCTTTCTTCTTTCTTCTTCTGGCAACCGCAATCAACTGCATGTAGCTCCGCAAGGGATTGGCAGATTTCAACCAAAGTTGACCCAAATGACCACTGGGCTAGGCCAAACCTTCCATTTGACTTTGACCTCACTGTGACCTTTGACCTAGCTATAATGGTCAAAAATGTGATTTCTACAAAAAAATGCTACTCCTTCCACAAATTTCATGCGATGAGGACATGGTTATATCATGTGACTCGACTTTAGTCGGTGTCTATAGGGTGTGCTCAGATAAGGGGTCAAAGGTCATTAAGGGGTCATTTCGGTCAAAGTCTAAAAATATTCAAAAAATCACTGTCTTTACAAATTACATAGCAGAGAGTCGCCATTAGCACACATGTATTGCTACTAGCCAGGGTCTTTAGGATGCCTACAGTTTTGGGCTCAAAGGTCATTAAGGGGTTACTTCCGGTCAAAAACGAAAATTATCAAAAATGTTTAAAATTTTTTTATCTCAAAATGTAAACAGACCAGAATAATATAACCAACATACATGAATAAGTGTTCCCTGATGTATGCATGGTATTTTTATTTTGGGGGTCAAAGGTCATTAAGGGGTCACTTCCTGTTTTAGCTGAATAACTTTAAGAATTTTTATCTCGAGAACTAAACATGTTAGAATGTTTTAATTAAAATTGGAACAATGCATTTTGTCGGTGTATACAAGGTTTTTTTTCATTGAGGTCAAAGGTCATTAAGGGGGGTCAAAATGTCAATCAAAATTTTCAAAAATCAAAATCCATGTATAAGTTCAGATTAAGCTGAAATTCACCAGGAATATTTCTTATGACCTCCTAAGCACAATGCAAGAGCAGTTGACCCCATCCGTAACCCAGGGGTCAAGTTATAGGGGTCAAATTGCGGCTTGTATCAGCGTCTGTTGACTCTAGTTCTTTCTTTCTTTCTTCTTTCCTCTGGCAACCGCAATCAACTGCATGTAGCTCCGCAAGGGATTAACAGATTTCAACCAAAGTTGACCCAAATGACCATTGGGCTAGGCCAAACCTTCCATTTGACTTTGACCTCGCTGTGACCTTTGACCTAGCTATAATGGTCATAAATGTGATTTCACAAAAAATGCTACTCCTTCCACAAATTTCATGCGATGAGGACATGGTTATATCATGTGACTCGACTTTAGTCGGTGTCTATAGGGTGTGCTCAGATAAGGGGTCAAAGGTCATTAAGGGGTCATTTCTGGTCAAAGTCTAAAAAATATTCAAAAATTCACTGTCTTTACAAATTACATAGCAGAGAGTCGCCATTAGCACACATGCATTGCTACTAGCCAGGGTCTTTAGGATGCCTACAGTTTCGGGGTCAAAGGTCATTAAGGGGTTACTTCCGGTCAAAAACCAAAATTATCAAAAATGTTCAAAACATTTTTATCTCAAAATGTAAACAGACCAGAATAATATAACCAACATACATGAATTAGTGTTCCCTGATGTATGCATGGTATTTTTATTTTGGGGGTCAAAGGTCATTAAGGGGTCACTTCCTGTTTTTAGCTGAATAACTTCAAGAATTTTTATCTCAAGAACTAAACATGGTAGAATTTTTAAATTAAAATTGGAACAATGCATTTTGTCGGTGTACATAAGGTTTTTTTTTCATTGAGGTCAAAGGTCATTAAGGGGGTCAAAAGATCAATCAAAATTTTCAAAAATCAAAATCCATGTATAAGTTCCGATTAAGCTGAAATTCACCAGGAATATTTCTTATGACATCCTAGGCACAATGCAAGAGCAGTTGACCCCATCCGTAACCCAGGGGTCAAGTTATAGGGGTCAAATTGCGGCTTGTATTCAGCGTCTGTTGACTCTAGTTTCTTTCTTTCTTCTGGCAACACATTTCAAAATGCTTCTTCTCATACATGTTACATCCTACAATGACGTCACTTGCACATATGCATCGGCTATATCCAGTGTCTATAGGATATTCACAAATTTGGGGTCAAAGGTCATTAAGGGGTCATTTCCGGTATAAAACCAAATATCTTCAAAATGCTTCTTCTCCTACATGTTACATCCTACAATGACGTCACTTGCACATATGCATCGGCTATATCCAGTGCCTATAAATTATTCACAGAATTTGGGTCAAAGGTCATTAAGGGGGTCATTTCCGGTCTGAAAGCTAAAAATATTCAAAAAATCACTGTTTTTACAAATTACATAGCAGAGTATTGTCATTAGCACACATGCATTGCTACCAACCAGGGTCTTTGGGGTGTCTACAGTTTTGGGGTCAAAGGTCATTAAGGGGTCGCTTCCGGTCGAAAACCAAAAATCATCAAATTTGTTCATTTTTTTTTATCTCAAAACGTAACCAGACCAGAGTTGCATAAACTTCATATATGCATTAGTGTTACCCGATGTGTGCACGGTATTTTTATTTTGTTGGTCAAAGGTCATTTAGACGTCATTTCCGGTTTTAAGCTAAATAACTTCAAGAATTTTTATCTCCATAACTAAGCATAATAGATCTTTTTATTTAAACTGTAACAATGCATTTTCGTGGTGTATATGAGGTTTTTTTTGTATTGGGGTCAAAGGTCATTAAGGAGGTAAAAACGTCAAAATTGCAAAAAAATGTTTAAAATTACGGAAAAGTAGCTATATCTCAGCCTATGGAAGACAGATAAAGCCCCTACTTGCAACAGTGATGCACCATTAATGGTATGACATTTCCATAAACTTTAAGACTGGCATTTCCGGCTCCGGCTAGGTCCAGATCTGTAACCAGATCTAGTATTATTACAAGCCGACGACGGATGTCGGCTTGTTCTGTCTCTTCTCAATTCTTCTTCTTACAAGCCGACGACGGATGTCGGCTTGTTCTGTCTCTTCTCAATTCTTAAGTTAGGCGTGCAGCCTAACTTATTTTTTTCTTGCTGTTTGTTTCTTTCTTTCTCACAATTGACTACTAGTGCTACATCCGTGATCGGATGTGGACCAAACGTATAGGCAAGCCGTATTGGGTAAGTGGCTACAAAAGTCTTAAAATGTTTTAATATCGGAGGTCATCCAGGGGTCACAGGGGTCAAAAAGGGTCATTTTTGCCTCATATGTGCCACACCCCCATTATAATTAGGGGGCAAAACATGGAGACATCTAGTCTAGTGTTTTGATAAACAAGAGATAACCACAGGCAATGGTTATGCTGTCTGTGCTTCAAAACGTGTAAAATTTCGTCTGGATTGGTCTAGTGCTAGGTGGTGAGTGCCGTGCATTCTCTAAATTCAGTAAATTTCCATCGTCAACCGTGTGGAAAATGTCATACGGCCGGGCGGTTTCACAAGTTGCCGGCTCTATCATACCAGTCGCCGCCTGGCTATTGCAGCTGCAATCGATACATCAAAACGTGTAAATTTTGGCTATTCCAACTGCAATCCATACACCCTTCATGCAAGACATGACTGGAATCGTCCACACAGGGAGTGAATATTACAAACGGAGTCACCCATTGAGGTAGGCCCATTCGAAATTCACACGCCCTGTGTGGGAGATTAAGATAATGTCTTCCGGAGAGGTTGTATGAATTTCAACTGGAACAGCCCAGTTGGGGTGTATGAAACCGCAAGTGGGCGATTCACACGAAACAAACTGAGGTATGTTCAGATGCCAATTTTGTTACATATCTTGAGTGTAACTTGTGATGTGATGCCTGTATGCTAGATATAAACAGCTACAACAGTATTATGCATTGCTTGAGATAGTCATATCTTTAAATAGGTGTGATTGCAGTTGTTTGTACATGTACATGTAGAGTTGGCAATGGTATTAGAAGCTATTACATGTTGTGAAATAGGCTATTGTGGGAAATGACTTCATTCAATCAGATGTGATCTGAATATTGTGAGGTTAGTGATGCAGTGGTATTAGTACTATAAAAGCTTTTGTGCTGCACTGGTACTGCACACACTTACTTTTCTTCTTTCTTGAAGAAATGTTTCGGAACTGGTTTGTGTGGGGGTGTGTGTGTGTGTGGGGGGGAGTGATATCTTGGCTAAAACTGCATCACGCCTTCCCATGATGCATTTATGAAAATCAATAATCCCACTTTATAGTTTCTACAGATGACGCAATAATGGTAAATAATGGGGGGGTAAGTAAAATGTTGAAATATGACCGCATTAAACTGCAAAGGTCATGTGAGGTCAAAGGTCAGGTCAAATTACAAGTTGCTCCGATTGGGCTGTAACTCAGGGAAAATGATCCCTGACACTTAAGGAGTATAAAACCACAAAGGTCAAGTGAGGTCAAAGGTCAGGTCAAATTTGAAGTTGCTCCAATTAGGCTGTAAGTCGGGGAAAATGATCCCTGACACTTTGGGAGTATAAAACCACAAAGGTCATGTGAGGTCAAAGGTCAGGTCAAATTTAAAGTTGCTCCAATTGGGCTGTAAGTCGGGGAAATGATCCCTGACACTTGGGGAGTATGAAACCGTAAAGGTCATGTGAGGTCAAAGGTCAGGTCAAATTTAAAGTTGCTCCAATTGGGCTGTAAGTCGGGGAAATGATCCCTGACACTTGGGGAGTATGAAACCACAAAGGTCATGTGAGGTCAAAGGTCAGGTCAAATTTGAAGTTGCTCCAATTAGGCTGTAAGTCGGGGAAAATGATCCCTGACACTTGGAGAGTATGAAGCCGCAAAGGTCATGTGAGGTCAAAGGTTAGGTCAAATTTGAAGTTGGTCCGATTGGGCTGTAACTCTGGGAAAATGATCCCTGACACTTGGGAGTATAAAACCACAAAGGTCATGTGAGGTCAAAGGTCAGGTCAAATTTGAAGTTGCTCCAATTGGGCTGTAAGTCGGGAAAAATGATCCCTGACACTTGGGGAGTATAAAACCACAAAGGTCATGTGAGGTCAAAGGTCAGGTCAAATTTGCAGTTGCTCCAATTAGGCTGTAAGTCGTGGAAAATGATCCCTGACACTTGGAGAGTATAAAACCACAAAGGTCATGTGAGGTCAAAGGTCAGGTCAAATGTGAAGGTGCTCCGATGAGGCTGTAACTTGAGGAAAATGATCCCTGACACCTGGGAAGTATTACACCGCAAAGGTCATCCGAGGTCAAAGGTCAGGTCAAATTTAAAGTTGCTCTGATTGGGCTGCAATTCGGGGAAAATAATCCCTGACACTTGGGGAGTATGAAACCACAAAGGTCATGTGAGGTCAAAGGTCAGGTCAAATTTGAAGTTGCTCCAATTAGGCTGTAAGTCGGGGAAAATGATCCCTGACACTTGGAGAGTATGAAGCCGCAAAGGTCATGTGAGGTCAAAGGTTAGGTCAAATTTGAAGTTGGTCCGATTGGGCTGTAACTCTGGGAAAATGATCCCTGACACTTGGGAGTATAAAACCACAAAGGTCATGTGAGGTCAAAGGTCAGGTCAAATTTGAAGTTGCTCCAATTGGGCTGTAAGTCGGGGAAATGATCCCTGACACTTGGGGAGTATAAAACCACAAAGGTCATGTGAGGTCAAAGGTCAGGTCAAATTTGAAGTTGCTCCAATTAGGCTGTAAGTCGGGGAAAATGATCCCTGACACTTGGAGAGTATAAAACCACAAAGGTCATGTGAGGTCAAAGGTCAGGTCAAATGTGAAGGTGCTCCGATGAGGCTGTAACTTGAGGAAAATGATCCCTGACACCTGGGAAGTATTACACCGCAAAGGTCATCCGAGGTCAAAGGTCAGGTCAAATTTAAAGTTGCTCTGATTGGGCTGCAATTCGGGGAAAATAATCCCTGACACTTGAGAAGTATGAAACTGGAAAGGTCATCCAAGTTCAAAGGTCAGGTCAAATTTAAAGTTGCTCCGATCAGGCTGCAACTTGCGGCAAATGATCCCTAACACTTGGGGGAGTGTAAAACCGAAAAGGTCATCCGAGGTCAAATTCAAATAACGTTGCTCAGAATATGAAACCGAAAAGGTCAACCGAAGACAAAGGTCGGGTCAAATTTAACGTTGCACAGTATTGCTGCGTGATGATGTCATCACAGTCATACGCCTAACTTACCTCGTGCCCTTGCAAAGGGCACAGTTGCTCTAGTTTCTTCTTCTTTCTTCTTCTTTCTTCTTCTTTCTTTCTTCTGGCAACCAATCAACTGCATCTAGCTTCGCAAAGGATTGACAGATTTCAACCAAAGTTGACCCAAATGACCACTGGGCTAGGCCAAACCTTCCATTTGACTTTGACCTCGCTGTGACCTTTGACCTAGCTATAATGGTCAAAATGTGATTTCACAAAAATGCTACTCCTTCCACAAATTTCATGCAATGATCATGTGACTCATGCATATGAATCAACATGTGGCAGTGCTTAAAACTTCCTAAAAAGAATTGAGGTCAAAGGTCATTAAGGGGGTCATTTCCGGTCTGAAAGCTAAAAATATTCAAAAAATCACTGTCTTTACAAAATATATAGCAGAGAGTCGCCATTAGCACACATGCATTGCTACTAGCCAGGGTCTTTAGGATGCCTACAGGTTTGGGGTCAAAGGTCATTAAGGGGTTACTTCCGGTCAAAAACCAAAAATGTTCAAAAAATTTTTATCTCAAAATGTAAACAGACCAGAATAATATAACCAACATACATGAATCAGTGTTACCTGATGTATGCATGGTATTTTTATTTTGGGGGTCAAAGGTCATTAAGGGGTCACTTCCTGTTTTTAGCTGAATAACTTCAAGAATTTTTATCTCAAGAACTGAACATGTTAGAATTTTTTAATTAAAATTGGAACAATGCATTTTGTCGGTGTACATAAGGTTTTTTTTACATTGAGGTCAAAGGTCATTAAAGGGGTCAAAAGGTCAATCAAAAATTTTCAAAAAATCAAAATCCATGTATAAGTTCCGATTAAGCTGAAATTCACCAGGAATATTTCTTATGACATCCTAAGCACAGTGCAAGAGCAGTTGTTTGTTCTGGGTCTGATTCGGACTAGATGATGCACTGCATGATCATCGTTGCCAAATCATCAAAATTCATTATGTTTAATTTTCAAAGGGATCTCTATTGTCATGATTTGTGTGCCATTTACGTTCCCAAACTGGCATAACAAGACATAGACATGATACATGTCCATTGACAAACTATTGTAGCAAAATTGGATTTGTGCTACGGCACCGTAAAAACGATCTACTGCCCTCACATGATGAGATTGAAATGGGAGACAGGCGGCCGATTGCGATATTTCGCATGGTTTTCCTTAGAGAGAGCGTGTGCCCCCGATCTACGAAAATGTGTGTTTTGATTGTTTTGGACACCAGAAAATGGCCTGATTTTCCGCCGAAACTATATCTGCCAGAGTAAAACTTATATACAATTGTTATGGAGACTCCAGTGAAGTGCTTCCTGGAACCTACGGTCATGTCAGTGTCGTAAGAGGGTAGAAATATCCAGAAATAAGAGTGTTGATATTTGTAAACAGAAACAGTGCTTAAAAATATTCATGGTGCAATTACATTGAACTTGTTATGATTTAGAACTCATACACATGGGAAATCATGTACTCATTCTCATGAATATGAAACAGGTTGATTGCCATCTTCTATATCGACCAACAGCTTAAATAACACAACGTCAAGCAAGGGAGCATTAAATCAATAACCTCAACTCTGACTCTCTGTGTTGACACATGTACTGAGCTGTGGGAAATAATGTAGGTATGCTAGATGAATTCAAATTTGCCATCAAATTGCATCATTTTATATATCAAATTAAAGCCCTTGAGTAAACTAAGCAAAAACTGAAAACCTTTTTTTAAAGAGCACTTTCTGTAGGAAATTTACATCTTGTCAAAGACAGACTTTCAGCAAAAAGATTCAGCTAGCAAAATTCCCCAAAACGGCATTTCGGGGTGTTTCTAGATCTTAGTCTCATGGCGATAGCAGCTTTTTTAATGGAACTGCTATCAAAATCCTCTAAAATTCCATGTGCGACTTGATTATCACCATAAAAAATCATATATTTGGGTCAAGTGAAGTATAGAAAACATATTTATGTAGGTTTCCTTCACCCACCTATTCTCGAAAAAAATTCAAATTTCTATGTAAATATGCATTGTGTTGGGGCCCCGGTCTCGGCGAATTCGCTGACTAGTAAATGTGTTAACTAAGGTTTGCCTAGGTTACCTAAATAATGCGCTACAAGCCTGTAAATAAGCCGGAATCATGATTGCACTAAACTTATTCATGAAAGACGTCAATGTTGTACGTAATCATGATTGCATTCACTGAACTTATTCATGAAAGCTGTCAAGCGTATACATACATAAACCAGAATCATGATTACACTGAACTTATTCATGAAAGACGTCCATATTATACATAATCATGTTCGCACTTAACTTACTCATGAAAGACGTCAGCGTATAAATACACAATCATGATTGCACTGAACTCATTCATGAAAGATGCCAAGCGTATATTATACATTTGTACTGAGCTGAACTTATTCATAAAAAGGCGTCAGACTGATACAGCACCTTGCATGTACTAATCGCTACAATTACATTGTATATGTGTGGTACCTGAAGATCATGAGTGGTGCACATGGGTATTAAAGGGTATTAATTGATGTTATTGTTGTACCTGACATAAGAAGTGAGGGTTAAAGTGCTAGTTCATGTAGTAACTTAGTGTGTTTAAGGTTACGTTCATGTTTAGCAGGTGTCGAGTCGCTTAAGGAGACGCCAACCAAATTTGCCATAAAAGGTACACCACAAAATTGTCACCCAAAAATACCAATTGCCATAATTGATGTGCGCGTTCGAGTCGCATTTCTATTCCGATTACCAGGACATGTTTCGGGTACACATTTCACATTTGCCAAGTGCTGAATCGTGTATTAAGGTGGCACTTATTATTATTGTGTTGATAGTAACATATTGTGTTATATTGTGTGTTCATAACTGAGGTAACCATAATAACTGTATTTGTGTCTGTTTTAAGGTTGCGCTCAATTGCTGTGTAACGGATTGTTTTAAGGTTGCGCTCAATTGCTGTGTAACGGGTTATTTTAAGGTTGCGCTCAATTGCTGTGTAACGGGTGATTTTAAGGTTGCGCTCAATTGCTGTGTAACGGGTGATCTTAAGGGTGATCTTAAGGTTGCGCCAATTGCTGTGTAACGGGTTTGTTTTAAGGTTGCGCTCAATTGCTGTGTAACGGGTTATTTTAAGGTTGCGCTCAATTGCTGTGTAACGGGTGATTTTAAGGTTGCGCTCAATTGCTGTGTAACGGGTGATTTTAAGGTTGCGCTCAATTGCTGTGTAACGGTTATCTTAAGGTTGCGCTCAATTGCTGTGTAACGGGTTTGTTTTAAGGTTGCGCTCAATTGCTGTGTAACGGGTTTGTTTTAAGGTTGCGCTCAATTGCTGTGTAACGGTTATTTTAAGGTTGCGCTCAATTGCTGTGTAACGGGTGATTTTAAGGTTGCGCTCAATTGCTGTGTAACGGGTGATTTTAAGGTTGCGCCAATTGCTGTGTAACGGTGATCTTAAGGTTGCGCTCAATTGCTGTCTAACGGGTTTGTTTTAAGGTTGCGCTCAATTGCTGTGTAACGGGTTATTTTAAGGTTGCGCTCAATTGCTGTGTAACGGGTGATTTTAAGGTTGCGCTCAATTGCTGTGTAACGGGTGATTTTAAGGTTGCGCTCAATTGCTGTGTAACGGGTTATCTTAAGGTTGCGCTCAATTGCTGTGTAACGGGTTTGTTTTAAGGTTGCGCTCAATTGCTGTGTAACGGGTTTGTTTTAAGGTTGCGCTCAATTGCTGTGTAACGGGTTATTTTAAGATTGCGCTCAATTGCTGTGTAACGGGTTTGTTCTTAAGGTTGCGCTCAATTGCTGTGCAAAGGGTTTGTCTTACGGTTACACTCCAGTGCTACCATATTTATGAGGTTGCCCTAACTGTGATTTTTATGTGTGATGCCATATTTTGTGCTACCATATTTATGAGGTTGCCCTAACTGTGATTTTTATGTGTGATGCCATATTTTGTGCTACCGTATTTTTATGAGGTTGCCCTAACTGTGATTTTTATTGTGTGATGCCACATTTTATGCTACCGTATTTTTACGAGGTTGCCTTAACTGTTGATTTATATGTATGATGTCATGATATTTTACGCTACCATATTTTTATCATGTGACAATACCCTGTAGATCATAGTTGCATAATACATTGTTGATATTTTATCTGCTGGTGTCTTTTCACTTCTTGCGCGTAGCGTACAGCGCTGCCTTGCATCGCGTACTGCGCTTCGCCCGAACAACCATCATCTAAGAGGTCCGCTACACTATTATACACTGTATAACAGGCAACCTTTATAGTTGACACATTTGCTTGTCAGATTGGTTCAACAACACAATACAAATTTTACATAGAAGATTAAAAGAAAAGAATCGTCAAGGAAATCTACATAAAAAAGTTGTGGCTGCGTAGGTTTGAATAATGATAAGTAAAAGAGTCCAAGAGCAGAAATATTTGGTGTCAAACCACATTTGTATAGATTCACTTGACACAAATATATGTAATTTATTTTTGTGATGAGACAATCGTGTATGGAATTTTAGAGGGATTTTAATAGCAGTTCCACATAAAAAAAAATGATGCATCAGTTGGCTGAACGTTTTGGATGAAAGTCAATCTTTGACAAGATGTAACTTTCCTACTGATGGCGTTATGACAAAACGGTTTTCGGTTTTGGCTTTTTTACTCAAGGGCTTTAATTTGATATATAAAATGATGTGGTGTGATGACAAATTTGATTTCGCTTTTCATACCTATTTATACTAGGCCTATTTAGATATGAGTAAAAAAACAACCTTTGTTTCTAACTTTACTAAATATGAGGTTTTTACGGTCACATTGTCATTGTATACTGTGTGTTGTAATATCTTGACCTCCCACAGTAGTAAAATCACTGACCTGTGACTATTAATAACAAATGGCGGCTTTATGAGCCTGCTTAAAGGGGCATGTTCCTATTGCTAATAGTCTCATCCCCAGAACCTCAGATTTTACCAGAAGTGGTGTCAATTTTGGTACCAGAAGAAAGATGTCATATTTTTTATCATTGACCATGTGAATTTTTAGAGCTAAGAGTAACAGATATTTATTTTGGATTTTATGAACAAAAATAGGGGCACTTTTGGTCGAATCGATATAGCTTCATATACACAGTGTTATATAAGGATTAAAAAATATTTTCAATTGAACAAAATATTTTCCCCAGACTCCTTATATTACATGTACATGTATCTGCATTGTTAACAAAGTAAACTGAAGTGCATCTACTTAATTTCTACAGGTGAACTCACATGGTAATCACAGTCACGAGATACACAGAACGTTATCATACGCTAGTTAGAGGTTTATCACTACAACTACAGATTCTTCAGCACTTGCAACATTTTATCACAGCTGCCTCACGTACTAATACCAGGTAAATATTGAAAGAAAACATCATGCAGCAGTGCTCGATTTAGAAAATTAAATTTACATGCACATATAATTTTTTCCTCAAAATTGTCGAAACTTTTGTCAGAATTCTGACTTTTTAGGCTAAGCAGACAAAAATAATTGTCTTTTCGGACTTTTCTAGTCGGAGAGAAAAATTTTATGTTCATTTTATTATTAACCATATAACAACTGATAGATATGCTATGTCTTCTGAAGGTATTTAGTCAACTATTTAGCTGCTTTTCGACATCGTTTTCTTCCGAATTCAGATGATACATGCCATTAAAAACATTTAATACTAATAGGCCTACGAGATGATTACCAAAATAATTTCTTCTGACTTTCACTCCGCAAAGCTAGGCGAGAAAATATAAACCTGTACAGTGGAACCTCGTTAATACAAGCTCTGATAATACAAAACCCTGATAAGACAAGCTTGATTTTCAGGTCCCTGGCACTGAATCCCTATGTAATATGTGATGGATAAGACAAAATCCTGATAAGACAAACTAAATGTTGTGGCCCCACAAATTTCAGTATTAAAGAGTTTCCATTGTATTATGAAATGTGGGTGGGGAGGGGTGTGACTGGGCAATGTAAGCAAGTGTGTGTGAGGTGTATGTAGAGTATGTTATTAGTACACTGTATTTATATCTATTTTTTATTATATAATTTATACATGAAATCATCATTCTGTTCCATCTCGCCCCCTCATACACAAAGGGGAACCGTTGCACTCAATGGGGGAATTGCGGGAAAATCACAAAATATGCCAAAATACTTCTTGTTGAAACAAAAAAAATTCCAGAAGTTCTTATCAGGGAAATCAACTTTAAATAATTATCAAAGGCAGGGCAAATTGGTATTTTCTGCACTGAGAAAATTGACTAGAACTGAAAGGCCCTGTACAAACCAATAGGAATTTCGCGAAGGTGTCCCCTTTGACAGGCGTGAGAAGTGGGTAAGTGCAATAGATGGAACAACCCCGACCAAGATAATGTAGGAGCATGCCTAATCGTCTGCCAGAAATAGCATAGCTGATTGGCGCACCATCCACCATTTTAGAAATTTATTACCGTAGTAAATTTTACGGCAATGTTTTTGATAAAAAATTTTAGGGATCAGATTAGGTTAGACCATTTCCAAAGTTCACAAGGTTAAGCTTAAAGGTTAATTAATAGAGTAAAACAGGGAGCATGCGCCAGCCAGTGCTCCAAAGGGTGCACGCTGAAAAACATTTTGCTCCGGGGAGGGGTGGTGCATGTACCAGCCAGTGCTTAAACACATTATATTATCTCCCCCTTGGCATGCTTGGTATCAATGCAATTGTGTACTCAGGTGGGTAGTATCAAAACCAGGATATTTTTTTAATGACAACTATAAAAAAATAAAATCAATCTACAATTTATGCATGCTCATCATTGCATTGCGCACCTGTATTTGCACACTGTACGCACATATTTGTGGCCAATCATGTGCTGAGAATCTGTGCTTTTTTATATCCGGGCGCGCTGTTTAAAAAGGGCTGTATAAGCTTCTGAGCAAGTGCTTAATTCTTAAAATTGTGTACTTTAAGAATGCATAGTATAGGCCTATAACTTGCATTACAATATGTACATGCACAAAAAGTTTATACAGTATATTGGCTGACAAAATTGAGATATTTAAATTAGCATATCTCTGCAACCACATGTCGTATAAAGTTATTTATTGCTCAACAGTTTTCTTTTATTTAGCTCTTGAATATAAGACTAGTTAATGACTGATGAGAATAAAAAAAGGGGGGAGGTTTTCTACCTATACATGTGGTTTATATTTCAAGGTGTACATGTGTGAATTGTGTATCACACTTTAGAATTTATAACACAGGAGTTACACTTTTTATTTTTTATATTTATTGGAATGGCGATTGTTCACTTAAGTTTGTTTCTTGTTTGATTGTTCCTTGCAGACACATCACTGTGTGCATGACTTATCCCCTTGTATCATTTTATACCACCATGGGATCGGAGTATGGTAATCCTACATCTTCGTCTGGCTTTGCTGTCATTCCTTGCATATGTCATTCCATATCGGCACAAGAAACCTTTGTTTTTGCATGAACAAGAATCTGTGATAACTGCCTGTCAAATCCTTTGTTGAGGCTTTTAACATCAACTACTAAAATTAAGGTATGTTAAAACTAGTGTACATTATACATTTGGGCATTTACAAACAAACAGGGACATGACCAAAAACATCAAAAATGCTTCAGAACTTTAAAACTACAAGTCCTATAATGACAAATTTGGTATCAAATGAAAGAGGTTTACATGCTCTTTAAATTATTAAGTCATCTTACAGTTATGTTGGTGCATGCTTACCAAATTACTAGTTGTAGTAACTACAAATTTTGAATGTTTGAGGACTTGTTCTCAAGTTGTAGATACTCCCGTAGGGTGCATCCAGGGTTTTATTTTGGCAAGTTTGCATTAGTATATATCTAGTAAAATACTATCTTTAGAAACCTGTGTCACTGATATATGTCATCTGTGATTGCTCAACTTATTCTACGCATCAGCTTTTGTCGAAAGAAATATTTAAAAAGGTGATTTTTAAGTGATTTTTATGAGCAGCGAAAAGATCACTCTACGACTATGTACATGTGAATATGGTTATGAATGCCAGTAAATCGCGGCGACACATACACGTAGCTCCTTGGAACTCACGTTTTCATAGCTGTCTTATGCGTACAAAAGTTGATATTTTTTACCCTGAATTGCCCATTTGTTCCTATCTGGTATTACAAAATGTCAGACATTCCGATGTGCAGATATTATGTACAAAATTTGCACAAATTATGATGTGAATAATTACATACAATGTAGCTCTGACAGATTTGATGGAAACCCAATTTATTTTTACGAAAACATGTACAATACTTTTGTCAGATTAGCCCTTTCAGCTGCACCTGTCAAACCCAACCAAACAAGCAAAATAATCTGATACATGAACTTCTCCCTTCTCCATAAAAGAAAAATAAACTGTAATGTGTGATTTTCTTTATTTCCTTTTCAGGTGTTCTGTATGTTGACTGTACTTTGATTTGTTGGTTGGAGTGGAGTACTTACCTGGTCGGCCATCAACATCACCACCATTTAAATTTTGTATGCAGTAGTCTTCCTGAGTTTTCGTCTGGTGCTTTCCAATAAAGGCTTACCTTAAGTCTCAGACTCGAGCATATATATTACATACTTTCAGCTCAATACAATATACATGTATTGTGTTATTTGAACTGTATGAACATATCTCAAAAATGTGACTTAAGGTAAAGGTACATTGTGCATATCAGTACATATTATATATAATATGGAAAGACCTAAGCAGTTCCTTTATCTACAATGGCACCAGTATTACATTCAACTTGCATCATAAACTCTATATTATTTTTTTAAAACTTTTTTCTTTCCAATGCTTGGCTAAAATCACAGGATTTATGGTGTGCATACATGTTTAATGTACTTACTTTCTATGGATAAAGTAACTACATAATTGTATTCAAAGTAACTGCATGTAGATGTCAGTCACAGTAATGACCTGTATGAACAACACTAAAGTTGTCACTTCTGATTAAGATATGTTGTGCATACCAGTACATATTGTGTAATATGGAGCCCAGCCTCACTGCCGAGAAGTTTACCAGTATTACATTCAACTGACATCATACATAACCTGTGAACTTTTGAATTTTAACAACCATACTTTTAGATTCGCAGTATTCAATGCTGCGGCAGTACTCAGTACTGTCATATTTTCTGCCATAGATTCGCAGTATTCAATGCTGCGGCAGTACTCAGTACTGTCAGATTTTCTGCCATAGATTCGCAGTATTCAATGCTGCGGCAGTACTCAGTACTGTCAGATTTTCTGCCATAGATTAGCAGTATTCAATGCTGCGGCAGTACTCAGTACTGTCAGATTTTCTGCCATAGATTCGCAGTATTCAATGCTGCGGCAGTACTCAGTACTGTCAGATTTCTGCCATAGATTCGCAGTATTCAATGCTGCGGCAGTACTCAGTACTGTCAGATTTCTGCCATAGATTCGCAGTATTCAATGCTGCGGCAGTACTCAGTACTGTCAGATTTTCTGCCATAGATTCGCAGTGTTCAATGCCGCGGCAGTACTCAGTACTGTCAGATTTCCTGCCATAGATTCGCAGTATTCAATGCTGCGGCAGTACTCAGTACTGTCAGATTTTCTGCCATAGATTCGCAGTATTCAATGCTGCGGCAGTACTCAGTACAGTCAGATGTCTGCCATATAGATTCGCAGTATTCAATGCTGCGACAGTATGGAGTACTGTCAGCAAAACACATAGATTCGCAGTATTCAATGCTGCGGCAGTACTCAGTACTGTCAGACATAGCAAAACACATAGATTCGCAGTATTCAATGCTGCGGCAGTACTCAGTACTGTCACATTTTCTGCCATAGATTAGCAGTATTCAATGCTGCGGCAGTACTCAGTACTGTCAGATTTTCTGCCATAGATTCGCAGTATTCAATGCTGCGGCAGTACTCAGTACTGTCAGATTTTCTGCCATAGATTCGCAGTATTCAATGCTGCGGCAGTACTCAGTACTGTCAGATTTCTGCCATAGATTCGCAGTATTCAATGCTGCGGCAGTACTCAGTACTGTCAGATTTTCTGCCATAGATTCGCAGTGTTCAATGCTGCGGCAGTACTCAGTACTGTCAGATTTCGTGCCATAGATTCGCAGTATTCAATGCTGCGGCAGTACTCAGTACTGTCAGATTTTCTGCCATAGATTCGCAGTATTCAATGCTGCGGCAGTACTCAGTACAGTCAGATGTCTGCCATATAGATTCGCAGTATTCAATGCTGCGACAGTATGGAGTACTGTCAGTTCTTGACATGTAGCAAAACACAAAGTATCAAACACAAAAGTATGACAACTGAGTACATGACTATCAACTGCAATGAAAGGGTCTATACCATCAGGTTAATTTAGTAGGCACCAGCGATATGAATCGGATACTTGTTACCAGCAGTATTCGTTAAATCTCGCTGCTAGACTACTAGTCTTAGTCTAGCCTACCATGCAACCGATCAATAGTGATACTGGTTTAGTCTCATTAGGACACTGGCAATGCTACGAAGTTGCTGCCAGCCACGATGATGTGCTCTGGCCCATACCAGTAAACAGGTACATGAGTGTCCGATTTATCAGGATTAGCCTATAGGCCTATATATAATATAGTAGGCCAAGGGTGTTTGTTGCTATCCTGGTTGCTCATGTATACGTTAATGGTGGAATTTGGCCGCTTGGTTTAGCTGGCATAAGTAGGCCTATAATCAGTTAAAATTACGTGGCCCCATATGTGACCTATTTTTGTAAGGGTGTGTGCAATAAACCTGGGGAGGATAAAATTGGCCAAAAAAAGAGGGGGGGGGAGGGAGCATTTTTGTCATTTGCTTGAATTATGTCACAGTCTTCTACACTCCAATTTGTACAAACCTCTCCATATACATTTGAGGATATATAGGGTGGGGTGGGGGTGACTCATTTATACAAAAATAACACTCATGCAGAACAGTATGAACTATTTATTATTGGCACCAATTTGTTAAAAATAGGTCTTTTATAGTATCTCCTATCTTTAATTATTTTTATTTTATTTTATTAAAACTTCTTTTGCCTGGGTAACAAAACTCAGTGTAAACACTGTTTTTCAGTTTGGCCCAGGGGTCAAACTTAAAACGTCAAAAAATAACCAATACATATTAAAATACACTACATTAAGGGCTGGGGTATGAACGTTTGGACAGTATTTATTTTGGGACACTAGAGCACATCAGACATATCGAATTGCATTCTGAATACGAAGAATGTCATTCTGATATCAAATATTTTTGATTTTTGAAATTCGCAATTTAATATACATTTTATGGCAAATCATTAAAAATTGATATTTTTGATATTTAACAGTACTTGGAGTACTGTTGGTAGAGCATCTGTCCGGTGATCCGAAGGTCCCAGGTTCAAATCCTGGATGGTCAGTGAAATTTTTTCACTGGCTGTCATTTATGTATGTGTTGACTTGTGTTAAAAACCTTTCTCATATTTAATTTACCACATAGTTTGACTTTATTTCTCCGTCTCGAATATTAATTCGGAATGATTTCCAAACCTCTTTCTTAAAGCTTCTTGGATGAGAAGATGATAGAGGGCGGGTATTGAACTGAAGACCTATAGATAATAACATCAGTGCTCTTCTCCATCTGACTCATTAGCTCAGTTGGTAGAGCATCTGTCCGGTGATCCGAAGGTCCCAGGTTCAAATCCTAGATGGTCAGTGAAATTTTTTCACTGGCTGTCATTTATGTATGTGTTGACTTGTGTTAAAAACCTTTCTCATACTTGGAGTAAACTTTATAAATCTGATGATTTATACTTAAAGTGTATGTAGGTGGGATGAATAGCCGGCGATCAATTGAAAATTTTGACCTTTCGTATTGAAGATATGGATTTTTTTCCCAAAACACCAAAAAAAAATTTATGTCTTTTTTTGGAAAAAAATTTATATCTTCAATATGAAAGGTCAAAATTTTCAATTGACCGTCGGCTTTTCCTCCCTGCTACATACACTTTAAGAATATATCATTAGATTTATATAATTTACTTCGAGGACTGTTACATATCAAAAATTTGAAAAGTGTCAAATTTTTATAATTTGTCATAAAATTTGTATTACATTGTGATTTTCAAAAAATTTTGCACAATTTAACAAAATTAGGAATACAATAAAAACTAGACCAGCTGGGCATAAAATTTTCATACAAACAACAATGATATATAAATAAAAACATCATTTACAGCATTTGCTATGTTAAGTTCACTTCTGGTCTATCCTGGTATCCCAAAGGTATAATTTAAATAATTGGATAGAGCAATGGTAAAAACTCTGTATAATTTTAATGCTCAAATATTTAGATGAATTCTTCTAATAGTTGTCAAGGCTTTTTATAGTTTTTGAAGGCATCAAATACAAAAGAAATGGGTTTAAAATTTTTGCAGAACAAATTTTCTTTCTGGTTTAGTAGTATAATTTGCACAATAATAATTAGTTTTAGATTTTGCAACTCAAACGCGGCAAACAAATCATAAGGCGGGCGGGGGACTCCAAACTCAACATTGAGTTTCAAGGGGGTACGAACGTTTGGACAGTATTTTTTGTGGGACATGCGCGGCACATCAGACATATCGAATTGCATTCTGAATACGAAGAATGTCCTGATGATATCAAATAATTTTGATTTTTTAAATTCGCAATATAATACACATTCTATGGCAAATGATTAAAAATTTATATTTTGGATATTGGACTGGGATGAAAAGCGGCTAGGGGACGCAGGGGTAACCTTGTCAATCAAATACTTCATCTATTGTGTTCAATACTTAATCCGATAAGTGATCGATGTATATCGATAAAAGTAAGATCAAGATCATGGAATTAAGCTACGGCGGCGCACTTTAATACTTTACGAAGTGATTCAGCCAGGTAGTCCTACCTGGATTCAGCACCCAACAACAAGTTGTCATGACTTAATTTATTCTTTATGATTACGATTAAAAAAAAAAAAAAAAAAATAATGAAAATATAAACAAAATAATGATAATATTATAAGAATATAAGGTATATAAGATTTTTTCATTAAAGAATTTAAAACAAATTTTTTTTATCATTATCATAGGCCTAAATATGAATTCGTAACGTTATAGGGGGCCTACATTATAAATATCCGCACGAACAGCATGACTATAGCTTCTCATAAAATGTAGGCCTAACTTGAATGCAAATATTTCAATTTAGCAGAAAAATGTTTTATTAAAATGCGCGATGTGCTTTTTTTATTTGGTTAAAACTAAGTACTTTAATAATTCTCAAATTTTGAAAACATTAAAATATTTTTGTAGTGTTTCCATACAAAACGTTTAAAAATGTTTTCATGACCTTTATTTAACGTGACATTTAATGTTATTTTAACGTTTTTACCAAACCAAAACCCAAAACTGTTTGGTGTTTGCCGGGATGGCCTTTCAGACCTTCACATTAAAATGTACCGTACGGTAGATTACTTCAATAGCTTTTAAATGGTCAATGATTTAACATAAAAGTTATCATTATTTATAATATTGTGATGATTTTTCATTATTATTATAAATTTTAATTTTATTTCAAATTGTAATATTTTAGAATTATTTAAGTTTTATTCCATGCAGATTTATGCGCACACGTTAAACTTGGTCAATTTCGCACAGTGGTCCTCTGGGGATAATTGCCTATCGATTGGATTGATCATGGATATAAAAGTATTGGTGAGGTCATAAGCTTAACTTTGGTGGACAATAGAATAACCATTGATTGACAAGGTTACCCCTGCGTCCCCTAGCCGCTTTTATAATTTTGACCTTTCGTATTGAAGATATGGATTTCCCCCAAAAATACACCAATTGCTCGTCGTCGGCCTTTCCTCCCAGCTATGAGGTTATGCAGGTCATTGTAAACTACCCACAAAAAATACGCGACATAGGCCTATTCGCTACTTGCACAGTTCCGCCATTATGCACTATGTGCGGGGAGAGCCTCGAACTGGCAGCATACATGAAAGGAAGAATTATGTAACCTTACACAGAACGTTATGACTAGTTCAATTCCCATTCATGTATGCTGCCAGTTCGAGGCTCTCCCGCACATAGTGCATAATGGCGGAACCGTGCAAGTAGCGAATAGCAACATGTTTATTAAACTCCGGGATTAAACTAAGGAAAACAAAAAATGACACCAAAACGTGAATTCTTGCATTATAGGTAGGCCTATACCCGGTAGGGGAGAGCGGGGAGTGTTCGCCCTATTTTTTTCTGACCAGCCTAGCGATGTCAATTTTAAGGTTAGGGATGACCTGATTAGCCCATGTGAAAGCCCTATGTCTTGGCTATATACGGCCACAATCCCAGAACTATAGGCCTTACAATAGCAACAGGATAGAGCAAACAAAAAGTTTTGCAAAGTGGCGAACTTGCCCCATATTGGGGCAGGTTCGCCCATATGGTGGGGTAAGTTCACCCTAATCACAAAAAAGGTTTAAACATTGCATAACAATAACATTATTCAATGCAAACATTTAGCAAGAGTCCACAGGGCATTCATTCTCTTCTGGGGAGTCACTAAATTTGTTTGCAGGGGTCGGGTCAGGGTAAAATGTAGGGGTCCAAAGTGAGCTTAAACGTATCATGTTTACAACTTTGGGGAGAAATGGATTAGGACATAAACGGTGGTATGAGTAATACCGATATCACATAACTTTAAAAAAACATGTTTTCAGTAGTTTTACCTTGTTTAATGATTTAATTATCAATATTTTGCATAATACGCTGATGGGGCAGGTCCGCCCTCCAGTTTGGGGTAAGTCCGCCCGGGGAAGATATAGGGCGAACATGCCCCATCCTCAAAAGGGCGAACGAGCCCCTTGTGCACATTTTTGTATTTTCTTCGGGGTATGCAAAACACAAATCGAATAAGGAGTTTATAACTGCATCAAATCTTTGACAAATCCCATATGTTCCCAATACAGATTTCCATTAAAACCATCTGTATTTATGTATCAATGATAATACAACATTATGAATGCAAGAAAAATTACGTTTTGGTGTAATTTTTTGTTTTGGCTGCAGTTCGATGAACACGTCCCTATATGTCGCGTAGCTAATATGAGAAGTTTATAATGACCTATGTCACCTAATTTTGCCATCACCAAATTCCCTGATAGCCGTAGTGCTGAGAAACAAGGGGTGGGCGAACCTGCCCCTAGGGCGAACACTCCCCGCTCTCCCCTACCCATCAACATATTCAAGTAGGGTTTTAACATGGGTAATGTTGTTTTATCTAAATTGGGAACATGCGGGTTTTGTTAAAAATTTTATGCAGTTGTAATCTCAGTATTCGATTTGTTTTTGGCATAACCTGAGGTAAAGACAAAGATGTGCACAAGAAGCACGTTCGCCCTATAATGATGGGGCATGTTCGCCCCATGCTTGCCCGAGGCGGACTTACCCCAAACTCGAGGGCAGTCTGTTTTTAAATATTCATTTTGGTATTAGTATTACAAGGTGTTAAACTCATACCTGTGTATGTCCTAAACCATTATCCCCCTGAAGTTGTTCAACAAATATGTTTTTGTTCACTTTGGACCCCCATATATAGGCCTACCCTCCAAGTCCCCGGAAGAGAATTTTTAACTCCTATAACAAATTTTTATATGAAATGTGTTATTGTTACACAATATCTAACTTTTTTGAATAGGGTGAACTTACACCACCATATGCAGTGATATGGGCGAACTTGACATGCCCCAGCATGGGACAAGTTCAGGTTCTACACTTTAAAAAGTTTTCTTTTTTGCTTTACGCTGCTGCTATGGTAAGACATGTAGTCCTGAGAATGTGGTGGTATTTAGCCAATAGCTTTCACATGAGCCAATCAAATCCGTCCAAAACTTAATTTTGACATTCGCTAGTCGAAAAAAAATAGGACGAACACTCGCTGCTCTCCCTGAATGGTTCCCGGGAATTGTTGTGGATTTGAACTAGAGACCTCGGTGTCCCTATGTCATCTTAGAACTGTGCCCCAACCCCGGGCCCCAACATGGCTGTCATTTCAATCAATAATATACTGTTCCGGTTGGTTTATTGCATAGGCCTATTTAGGTCAATTATGATTTCCCAATTTTTCACTTCCGATGAGAAATATGCAAAATCAAGACGTAAATATACCCATGTTTGAATGATTCTGCAAGCCACTAGAAAAATATTGATTATTAATTTCTGCTGGTAGCTTTCGAAATTCAAGTACTGAGTTTGACATTTTAGCAGCCTGAAGTGAAAAAGGGTGAAATCAAAATGGAAATTCTGACACAACTGTACACTCTAATTCGCGATTTACGTATTTTTAAAACAATCTTATCCCGGTGTGTTATAAATACGCCCCCTTCTAGTCGTTGTTAAAAAAGCCTTAAACTTCAGTTGCCATTTTTAAAGCAATTGTTGTTTAAGTCTTTAACTCAAAACCCCATTATAAGCTTTAATCCAAAACAGATTTTAAAGGTTTAACTCTTGCTTGGTTTAAAAGTGTTCAAAACTTAAACACTCGCTGTTTAAAAATTTAAAACATTAATTGTTCAAAACTTTAAAACGTTAAATTAGAGGTGTTTAAAAAGTTAAAATTGTTAATGGTTAACATCCAACCCTTAACCTCTAGTTCTTTTAAAAATTTAAAACATTTATTATTCAATAAATGTTAACCCCTTTAATTCTAATGTGGTTTAAAAGTCTTTTATATGTTTGCACACACTTTTCTCGCAGAAATAATACTCACTCCATGAGTCTGAATGAAAACTTCACACAAATTTTGCTCCATTTTCTTTTTTATTAAACTTCTAACAAAACAACACAACATAAGTTTACAAAGTACACTGGGAAGGTAACTACTCATAATCACAAATCAGATTTGATTCTTGATTGGGACAAGGTTCAAAATTCGCCCTGGTTTGACTGCCAAAAGTTTGAAAAACTTAGGGATGAAAATATCAATTCAAAATGAAAACATAATTCTTTTAAGGGGGTACTACACCCCTGGCCAATTTTGTGGCTATTTTTGCATTTTCTTAAAAATTATAGCACATTGGTGATAGGTAAGATATGTATAGGGGCAAAGACTACAACTACTGTACTGAAAATTCAGCAACTCAAAGTCAGTAGATATTGATTTATTGATCAAATATTGGTTTCCCTCATTTTTGACTGTAACTCCACAACTGTTATCTGTGCCGAAATAAAATTTTGATTCAGTGTAGTAGTTGTAGTCCTTGCCCCTATATTATACATATCTTACTTGTCACCAATGCGCTATAATTTTTTAGAAAAATGCAAAAATAGGCACAAAATTGGAAAGGGGTGTAGTACCCCCTTAAGGGTACAAGCTGTCTATAGTTTCTTATTTTGCAACCAAAAACCTCACATTTTATGTTGTTATTCCGTTAAAAATACGGTTTTCGCCCATTTTGGGTTGTAAATGGGCACTTTTTGGTGACAATTGTTTCTACCAGCTATTACAAATTGTCCAACATATACTCTGAAAATAAAATTGCAATGATCTTTCCGACCTTTTTTTATGATAATTATGGTCGACTACTTAAAACAGTTTCCAAATAAACATATTAAATATTTTGCTTGTAATGGTCTCTTAAAATTGATAAAAATCTGCATAAAAAATTAATTTAGATTTTTCACAAAACTTATTTAGATTTTTCACAGTTTGGTAGGAAGGGTCTAGAATGCGGATTGACCCCTTAATCCAATTGTGTTACCCTAGTCCGTTACCCTTTATTTTTTGAAGGCTGAAAACAAAACAGGCATTTGTTTAAAAATGTAGAACATGAAAACAAAAAAAGCTAAAGACCCACAAAACAATTGCTTAAATGCCTAGTATAGTCGCCATTAAGCCATTAATTTTGTAGAGCTGTAGATAATTTTGTTTTGACGAGCTACTTTTTTTAACAAATGAATTTTACCAGATTTCCACTATATTCAGACATTTTGGGCGTGTACAATCCAATGGGGAAAAAATCAAGTTCAAGATTTTGCATTTTTGATGTCATATTCAGAAAGTAAATTTATGCTTAAACTTTAATATCAACTACATGTACCTTTGGCAGTAAAACCGGGGTCAGATGTTGAACCTTGCCATAAGTGAACAAGCATAATCACAACCAGCCTTGTTTCTTGATTGGTGTAAGCCTAAGTGAATGCTTGCTTAAAGCCATGTGTGATTTGCTTCACAGCGACGCCCTCAATTTTACTCGTTTTCAACTTTTTGCATAATTATAATGCCCAGTTGTGTACCTTAATACCATGTTAAAGACTAAGCCTGAAGTGCTTTAATAACAGTAAAATTTAAGTTTTTATATTAAAACCGGGGAGACCCAGTTTTATTCAGAGTTCACCGATCCAATGCTTGCTAACATGTCAGCTTATGTGTACTGTACACACGTCGAGCGCGATGCAGTATTACATGTAATACGATCGGCGAGCGATACGCACTTTGTAGGCGCTGGAATGAAATCGCAATTTTCTTTGCTTTACCTCATTTGTTTGGCTCGAAATTAAAATGGAATAATGTGATCATTGAAAACTAGCATTTAAATAGGAATCTATTCTTTATGCAAATCACACATTATGGGTTTAAGGTTCACTCAAAACTACTCATAATGGTACAAGCATAAGTGAACAAGTTTTTAAAGTTTACTCAAAACTCAGAACCTTGGTTCTTGATTGGTTCAAGCCAAAGTGAACACTTTTTTAAAGATTTATTTAAAACTGTACTCCCAACCAGCCTTGGTTCTTGATTTTCGCAACGCTACGGGAACACTTTTAAATGGTTCAAGCAAAAATACTCATAATTACATCTAGTTTTGGTTCTTGATTGGTACAAGCATAAGTGAACAAGTTTACAAAGTTTACTGAAAACTACTCATAGTCACAAGCCTCGGTTCTTGATTGGTTTAAGCCAAAGTGAACACTTCTTTAAAGATTCACTCAAAACTTCTCAAAATCACAACCAGCATTGGCTGTACAAGCACAAGTGAACAAGTTTTCAAAGCTTACTTGCAGCTGTTCATAATCACAACCAGCCTTGGTTCTTGATTGGTGCGAGCCGAAGTGAACACTTTTAAATGGTTCAATCAAAACTACTCATAATCACATCTAGTTTTGGTTCTTGATTGGCACAAACATAAGTGAACAAGTTTCATTGGGTTACTCAAAACTACTTATAATCACAACCAGGCTTGATTCTTGATTGGTGGAAGCCTAAGTGAACACTTATGTAAAGTTTGATTAATCAAAACTACTCAGTCAAAAGCTTTGGTTTATGATTGGTACCAAATGAACAAGTTTCCAAGGTTTAATCAAAACTACCCATAATCACATTCAGCCTTGGTTCTAGATTGGTGCAAGCCTAAGTGAACACCTTTTTTTATAGATTCACTCAAGCTTTAACAAGCTCTGATTGGTACAAGCATAAGTGAACAAGGTTTCCAAGTTCACTCATTATTACGCTTTGAGAATCTTCCATCCTATACTTTACACATTTTTCAAAACCCATTATTCTGGATATCTGGCACCCGCTAGAGTCACAAACTGAAATTGGTGCCCAATTTCACCCGATATCGTAGGTCTCTGCATCAGCTTACAGTCCACGATCACCGTACATGTAGCGTGTAGATATCGTAACACTGTTTAACAACCCACTTTAAATGGTTACAAAATGTAATGGAGAAAATCACATTTTTGACCAAAAATTACATTTTGACCAAAAATCACAATTTTGACCAAAATTAGATTCTCAAAGCATAATAATGATAAAATCTAATGGATCCTTTCACACGATACTCAAATATATTGGTCTCGCTGTGAGTTTAAAAGATATCTTTAACTCACAGCTTGACCAATATCTTTGTGTATCATGCTCAATCCATCCAATTTTATATCAAAACTGCACACTAAGATTCCTATGGCTAGTTATTGGGTGCTACTATATATAGCAGTGTCTTGCCAAGGCAACACCACCCTGGAGTTGCTCTGGTGGTACTTCAGAGCTACTCTGGTGCTACTTTACAATAAGGTCGCTCATGGCGAATTAGCTGCACAGCTCCTCTGCTATGCCGTAGCTCATGGTAGACAAGCCGCAGAGTAGCTCTGAAGTACCCCAGCACTATTCTAGCTTGGAGTAGCCATGCAGGTACTCTGCTATAGAAGTATCCATTAACTGGCCATAATGATCTTGGTATGTATCCATAATCACAAGCTTTGGTTCTTGATTATGGTTATTTGGTTCTTGATTGGTACAAACCTAAGAGAAAATTTTTTGAGATATTCACTCAAAACTATTCATAATCACAACCAGCTTTGTTTTTTGATTGGTAAGTGAACAACAAGTGTTCATGGTTACTTAAAACTGCTGCAGGATATGGTGCCCAAACATATTATAGGCCCAAGGTGAACTCATTGAGTTACATAGAGGTTTGTACAGTACTTATTAGGTGCTGGAGTTGTAAGACTGAACAAAGTTTAAAAAATGCATTGAACTCTCTCACGCAGCTATACATCTCCTGTTTAGGAGCCATCTGAAACACCACTGCCTCCATGAATTGCCACACTGCCTGGCAATGACTTTGATATTTCAATCCCAGGACATAGTAAGTCTTAAAACAAACGTATATCGCCTTCAATACAGGTGGAGTGGACATGGCCCTGCGTTCAATTATCACAAAGACCTGTCTAGGTGTCAGTCTGTTTCCCAGTAACAAGACATAGGGCTGTGGCTTCTCTGTTGCACTAATTGCACTCAAATGTGCCAATGTTGCAATTTTACTGCAGAGGAAATAAAATAACACATTATTGTATTAATATAGTGTATAATAAATAAGGAATTTCAGAATAGGGTTCCCACAGCTTTCTACATTCTCTGGATTTTCCAGGACTTAACTTCATTGACCTAAATTTAAAAAAATTCAGATTTTAATAAAAAACAAATTTGAAATTGGCATATCAAACTTGTTGCTAAATCTATTTGAATACAAAATTCTGATATTTACTGGAATTTGGTCATCAATATTCAAGACTCTTGAATTTTCCTTGACCAAATAATGAAAACACCTCGGCCACCCGATGCACGCTACGACGAGGAAAGCTAACCGGTTAGCTTTTCCCTCCCTATTCATGAGCGAGGATCATGACGTCATCACACGTGCACGCATGCGCAGATGTCATCTTCCAGTGAGACATAGTGAGATACAGTACGGTTAGGGCTATTGCTCTACACATGTGTATTAAAATAACCCTAACCGCATAAATATGTGTCTTTGTCCGAGTATGTCAAAACCGATTGGCATTGCAAACTCGGATGTAAACAACACCATAGCAACGCTTAGGACAGACCACTCTCTGGGAGGTAAATTGGTTCTATTTAGACAAATTAATAAAACCTTATTTAAAAAATCAGCAACCCTATCATAGTACATGTAGTAAAAATAAGATGTTTTTTGTCTTTACTGCAGCACTTACACTCTTTTGGTCTGTAAATGAAGCAAGTGATGCTGCATAGCCGCACCTTCCTTTCCCACCTTTAGACCTTCCTTTCATGATTAAAGGTAACAACTGCAGAGCAGTGTTTACTTGCTCATCTGAAATGAAAATTATTAATGGTAACAAATCTTTTGTTGAGGCATATGTAACAATATAATTAGGCTACACTGAAGCATTTAGATTGATAATAAAAGCTAATGCTACGAGGGGCGGTCAATAAGTCCGTAGAACAAGGTACTCGAAAGAGTACTAGCCAAATCCTTTCTATCTCTCTCTTGAGCATGGTCACTACATACCGTAATGTACCCGTCGTAATTTTTCTTGAAACCTTCTATGTCAACAAAATGGAAGTCTTCCGATAGCTCCTTGAGCCACTCTTCAGTGAAGGCTCACTAGCATTGATCACCACCAAACCTGATATTATGAAGGTAGGACTTAAAATTCTAAAATAGGTTTCACTAACTGGAGGTCACGTCTGAACCACAATATATGGTTACTTTAAATAACTGGCCCCTCTGTCGTGAATGGCAGCTTGACAAACTAAGAATAGTGTACAGGACACAATCCGAGAACAGCCACATTCCTACCATCAACCTCCTTCACATGATTGCTTGCCTCAATTTTGCTATCAAAATTTGTATAATATATGCCTATGATTGTACTTTCATTTGGCAAATGATCTGTCATCAAGACTATCCTTGGATGTCAGAAACAGCGATGAAGATCTTGCACTACGGTGACCGAGGGATGATCTTCTGAGGGGTGTAAGATCCAGGTGCCTTGGTCCTCATTCTAAATGTATAGAAGGTGTGGACCTGAATACTAGCATGTCAACTGGTATCAATTTTGTACAGATTCCGGGACCCCATCTAGAAGACACCCTGGAATACCCAAATGTTAATGGATTAATATTGAAAACACATTCATCAGAGTTGTCATATTTTGTGGCTATCTCATCTTTCTTATTTGGCTCTTTATTCATTATCAATGCCACTGTACCAGCACGTATATCACTAGTGGTGACGTCAGCAAGTCTTTTGGACCTTGGATGATCTTCAAGAATGCTCACTCCATTCTTGAACTCTAAAAACCATTTCGTTGCTGTTGAATACCAAGTACTTAATTACCATTTACAATAACTGTACATTGTTAAAGTTCATTTGAGTTTTCACCACCGTCGGGAGAAATTTCCATGATGACCCTGTATTCACTTCTGGTAGTACCCGGGAATTCATGGAGGTAGGCTTCCTCTGAACAGTGTCCTGCCCGTATACAGTGATGCAAAATATAATATCTTTGCAGTAATGTTTTGAAGGAACAAGCTTTCAAATGAGACCAAATGCAATACCGTGCGACAAAGTAGCATACCGAGTTCTACAAACTTTTTGACCGGCCCTCGTATATTATACCACATTAGAACATTCTGCAACAGTTATTGTTATCCCTAGCTAGAGTAAACATACAATCATATTCACATGCATGTAGATTAAAATGATGCCCAATCCAACACAATATTGATGTTGCTGTCAAGAATTAAGTTACAGTACATTCAAGAAAATAGAGGTACTGGCCTATATTTATAGAATGACTTGGCCTATTTTATAGACAATCGAGCACTCTCTATATTTCCTTGAAATCACTATTTTTTACATCATTGTAATGTACATAAAATAACAATATAAACACCAGAAACATGAGTCTACTATTTGTGCTGTAGATTTGACAAAATCTGAATAAGTTTGCTTTTCTGTTGCTTCATCAGATTCAAATGCAGGCATCATAATACACATGTACGTACTAAGTATGTTTGCAAAATTCACGTTTGCAAAATGCATGTACGCTCATTAAGCATGCACACCAGGACTCAAAAAAAGGAAGCAAAATTCAAGCATGCTAAAGTAATTCCACAACTTTCTATAGATTCTTACATTGTACGAGCATATGTAGGGCCTACCAAAAGGAAAAATTTCCCTCTCTAAATTCCAAGATTTCCTCCAAATATCAAGATTTCCTGGGAGCATCCAAAATTACCCACTTTTTTAAGCCATGGCTAAGACATGCCTAAATTAATAACATTTACATGTACAGGGGCATTTATAGGAAAAATGGGGAATTTGGAGAAAAGTTAGAGAAATCTTGGAAATTGGAGGGAATTTTGCCTTTTTGTACATGAAAATTTGGCTTGCTGGAATCTGGAATTCTTGCTTGAAATTACCTTTTTTGGAGTCCTGATAGGGTGCAACATTAAATGTTGGCAACAATCTTACACTTCAGTCATCTTATACTCCTGAGTCCTGACAAAATCTCATTAAGGGGGTACCCCTGCTAAATTTTGTGCCTATTTTTGCATTTTTCTCAAAAATTATAGCGCATTGGTGACAAGTAAGATATGTATATGATATTATAGGGGCAAGGACTACAACTACTGCACTGGAAATTTTATTTCACCACAGACAACTGTTTTGGGGTTACAGTCAAAATGAGGGAAAACCAGTATTTGATCAATAAATCATAACTACTTGCCTTGAGTTGCTGAATTTTCAGTGCAGTAGTAATGCAAAAATAGGCACTAAATTGGTCAGGGGTGTAGTACCCCCTTAAAGGGCAATTGAAAGATCCTCAAAAGCATGTTACATACCCCTTCATATTCTCCAGAGGTAATAATGTTTAATGAGGTTAAACGTAGGTCAACATTTCTGAAAAATTTCAGTACGGTATATTGTTAGGTTTTCGTCTGGATCTAGACAAAACCCTATTGAAACTATAGAACATCTCCAGTTTACGCTCAAAGTATATTTTTTAGTGCAATGTGTATAGGCAAAGTTAGGCAAATTTAATTCTAGGCTATGAATACCTGTTGATGCATGACCCGTCTTCACTCAGTGTAATGCACCTGTTTTCTTTTTTTAGTTCAATTATATTCATGAAATTGCAAAACAATATATTTTTCTGCTTATGATAAAGACTAATGTAGTTTTATCATTTTGTTAATTATGGAGACAAACCAAGTTTTTTTCCCCCAGACAACCCTCTGATGAGCTCCTTTAAAAATGTACTAGAATAGCTTACCTTTCGTTACTTTTCCTAAATCATCTTTATCAACCCAATCAACAGTCCATCCAGGCTCTTTGGTGTTCAAGTATCTCAAATAAACACCAGACACCTCGGGCCAATGCTTTACTTGTCTTCTCAGGGTACATTATTGTGAATACCTGCTCAATCTGCAAACCAAAATATAACATGCATCATTATTTATTTACATTTTCTGTCTGTAAATAGGCAAATAAACAATTATTTTGGTTGTCAGACCTCGCCCGATCGAACCCTCTCCCGCCAATGAGGATGTCTTCAAATTTTAAAAGGTCCAAGGAAGCAGGGGAAACCAAAGAAGATGTAGAAGAAACAAGTAAAGCAGGCGAGGAAGAAGGTTGATTAGAGGAGGGATGCGGTCAAAGGCTGGAGTTAGGACGATTGTGAATGGTGATGTGAGTGAATCTGGTGACAAACCTTGATCAAAACAGGATTACTACATGCACGTGCATCCTGTCACTGTCAGGTAAAAGGCCAGTTATGCCTGCCCGTGGAATGCAACATTTAAGGGGGTACTACACCCCTGGCCAATTTTGTGCCTATGTTTGCACTTTTCTCAAAAGTTATAGAGCATTGATGACAAGCACGATATGTATATTATAGGGGCAAGGACTACAACTACTGCACTGGAAATTTTATTTCAGCACAGACAACAGTTGTGGAGTTACAGTCAAAATTGAGGGAAAACCAATATTTGATTAATAAATCAATAACTACTTGCCTTGAGTTGCTGAATTTTCAGTTCAGTAGTTGTAGTCCTTGCCCCTAGTATAATATACATATCTTACTTGTCACCAATTCAATGCGCTGTAAATTTTGAGAAAAATGCAAAAATAGGCAGAAAATTGACCAAGTGTGTAGTACCCCCTTAAGACTTTTCATACAATAAAAGTCGGCAATAAAAATGCTGCTTTCCTTTCACATGTCATGATTGGCATCACTTACACATTCTTCTACCGTTATTACTACATGTACCATATTTGTTTTTAAATTGAATTGAATAAAATAATCTAAAACAGGCCCTGTAAATTATACCTAATTATAAATACCTATTTTAAATATTGATACTCTTGCCCTGCAGTTGTGCAAAGTAATATAAAAACATGTGAAGTGGTCTATATAGAGTACATACCATTCCAATACTCAGAATTCTTGGAAACTGAGTTAATATTTCTGTCAAAGATGAGCTTTTCATATAGTTTTGTTGAGCTTTAGCCATTCTATTTTTCGTCACTTCTGATGTATCTTCTCCACTGTCCTTCTCAGGTTTCTTTTCTGTTTTATCTGAAAGACACAGAGGTAATTTACAATTGATATTAGTTTATTCAGGGCTGTCAACATTTTGGAATTGCTTGGCATGAGACAGAGGCGTGCACTGGATTTGCCGACTTCACTTCAATGTGTGTGTGTGGGGGGTAAGAATAACAACTTATTCATGGCGATGCGTGAGATTGTATTCAATTTTTAGCTTTTGCGTGAGATTTACTTTTAGGCGTGAGATTATACTACCTTGGCATGAGACCGTGAGAAAGTGACCCAATGCATGAGACTCACGCCCAATGCGTGAGAGTTGACAGCCCTGGTTTATTCAATTGTTTGTTTACACAGTTGGTTCATCCAGACCCAACCAGTGAATGCAAAATTCACAAGTTCATGAGTCTTACAATAATTCTGAACAAACCCTGATCACACATAATAATAATAATAAAAGACATTTATTAAAAGCGCACTAATGCATGCAAAGGCAGCCTCTAGGTGCTATAAAAACAGGTTTTTAAAACAACAGCGAAATTCAAATTACAAATAAATTCTATAACAGTATAATACAAAAGTAATTAACTACAATAGATAAAATCATACAACATGCCACATATAACCAAGGCAGTAATAGCATCAAAACATTGCTTTAAAAAGTTATACCATAGAATAATATTTCTTATACAATTGCATTAAAAAATACATATAAGGCAAGCATATATAATATTGTAATAACAATTAAAAATACTACTGGAAAATGGTTATGCGAGGAACGTTTCACGTTGTCCTGACGCATGCAAAAACCCATCCGGGGAGGAACAAAAACAAAAACCACTGGGCGATGCATGCATTAGAAAAAGCGAAACGTAAAAACATTAATAAAATGCAATGCACCAAAACTTAACTGGTCCCCCGCATGGGTGCCTGCAACAATTAGCCAAATAAATTGTTTCGGAGTAGACAAAAGGAACAACAAACAAACGCCAAGGAGCAGACACCACGAACAAGGGAACATAAGCATAATAAAAACAAAGCTATTGCTGATAACTTAAACAGAAACAATTGTGAAACAATCCGAAAGCTGCATAACACACGATCTTCATGCAGAACAAGAAACAATTACATAAAATATTGCTAAAACAAATTTGTTTTTAGAACTGATTTAAATTGTCCAATGGTATTCTGATGCCTGATACTGTAGGAAGCTCATTCCACAATGCAGGAGCGTGCGCAGCAAAAAGCTCTTGCGCCATTAAGTGAGACTCTGCGGCATTCGAGACGGTTGCTTCAAAAGGTTTTGAGATGCTGAGCGAAGAGCATGCGCGGGCTTGTACCGATTGATCAGTTTGTGGGGCAAGATCGTGGAGACACTTATAAGTCAGAAGTAAGACCTTGTACAGAACTCGTTTACAAACTGGCAGCCAGTGTAGTTCAAGGAGAACTGGGGTGATGTGCTGTCACAGCTTAGTACACGAAACAAGTCTGGCAGCGGCATTCTGGAGTCTTTGAAGGCGATGCAATTGTTTTGTGGGTAGTCTACATGTAGCAAGTAAGCCGTTGCATGAGTCAATACGAGATGTTATGTATGCATGCACTAGCCTTTCAGTAGATGAGCGGTCCAAAAACATCCTGATCTTGCCCAGTTTATAGATGCATGCCCACCCTGCACAGAGGATGTTGGAAATATGAGATTCCATCGTGATATGTTCGTCGAACACTACTCCAAGGTTGCGAGCCTGCGAACATGGGGTAACAAAGGAATCGCTGATAATTACTGGATCAATGTTACAGCTGGTGTCCTTAAAACGTGAGGTTAGGTGCAGTACCTCAGTCTTAGAGTCATTAAATTGCAACTTGTTAGTGACAGCCCAGGCTTTTATGTCTTTCACGCACTGTTCAACTTTGTGAATGGCAGAGTCTTTGTCTTCTGAATGGAAAAGAAGGTCAACTTAGGTGTCATCCGCATACATGTTATGGCTGGTGTTGTGGCTCTTTATGATGTCACTGAGTGGGGCACTATAGAATGTGAAAAGTGGAGCTCCTGCAACCGAACCCTGAGGCACACCGTAAACAAGATTTCGAGGACGCGATTCAGAATCACCAATGATAACTGTTTGAGTTCGACTATCCAAATAAGAGCGAAACCAGGAATGAACTGCACCGCAGATACCATAGCGTTCTTGAAGTCTGTCAAGGAGAATGGTGTGGTCTTACCTGGTCTATGGTGTTAAAAGCAGTGCTTAGGTCCAGTAGGATCAGCGCTGCTTCCTGATGTTTGTAAAGTCCTGCAATTGCAAGATGTTGTTTTGGACACATAGTAATGCCGTTTCTATTGAATGATTGGGCCTGTATGCAGATTGGGCTTCCGCGTAAAGATCATTGGACATAAAGTACTCCTGAACTTGTGTCAGGCAACACCTCTCCAGAAGTTTACCCATGAACTGCAATTGAGAAACACGGCGATAATTCTTGAAAACGCTCTTGTCCAAATTTGATTTCTTCATCGACAGAGACACTCTTGCCGAATTAAAACCCGAAGGCACAGTTCCTAGAGACAGCGACTGGTTGATTATTCTGGTGACTACAGGGAGACGACTCTCCATGCATTTTTTGAAGAGATCAGTTGGGATAGGATCAAACGGACAGCTTTTCGTGGGAGAATCCATAATGATTTCGCGGATGTCGTCACTTGAAAGTTCACGAAAAGTCTCAAATGAGCTAACACATGAGCCTCCAGTTGCAGAAGATGTCTTGATCAACCAAGTCCAAGTCATTGCGGATCTTCCGGATTTTTTCATCAAAGTATGTAGCAAATTTCTCTGCAAGCTCATCTTCAGAATTGTGATTGGGAAGGGCTAGTTTCGGCAGCTGGATTACATAACTTGTCAACAACGCGTAACAACTCCTTGCTGTCACAATCCTCTATCTTGGAACGGTGATGGTTACGCTTTGCCGTCTCAAGCATAGTCTTGTAGCTTTTGCTATGATCGGCATAAATTTGCTTGTCTATTTCAAGTTTGGATTTGGTGTACTTTCTTTCCTCCTGACGCTTCTTCTGCTTTGCCAATCGTAGTTCGTCGGCGTACCAGGGACAGTGCGGTCTGACAATTACAACCTTCTCAACAAGCGGAACATGCTTATTGAGGAGCATGCCCATTACCGTTTCATATTGGTTAACCAGTTCTTCCAGATCAGATGCAGGATCAGTATAGAGTGACGATGACTCAATATCACGCATGAATTCAGTTGTGTCTATGTCTCTGATTTTGCGATTATTTCATAGTCTTTCTGGGTGTTTTGGGGGTTGTAGATTGAGGTAGCAGCCAACAGGATAATGATCAGAGAATATCTCTGGAATTATTTCAACTACACCTATGATGACATTAGATGTGTCACGACTGATCATCAAATCTAAGGTATGTCCTGATTTATGCGTTGCGCCATTGATATGCTGTTGTTAACCAACCGCGTCCAACAGATCTTGGAAGGCTCTGGCAAATCGGTTGTCTGCGTCGTTAACGTGGCAGTTGAAGTCCCCTAGGAGAATTATTTCGACAGGTACTGGCTGAAATGGTCTCAAGGAATGTCCCAAACTCCTCGAGAAACATAGACTGAGTAAGTTTATTTTTCGAGGAGGGTGGTGGGCGATATATACTAAACACCCTGACAGAAGATCGTTGGGAGATTGTCATATCCATATATTCTAAACTCGGGTACACTGTACCCTTATTGATAACAGGATGGTATCCTTTTTTGAGGATGAAACCAATCCACCACCTCTTCCGGATTTTCTAGGCGAATGGAAATAGTCAAAGTTAGGCAAGGTGTAACATATGTCCGCAAATGTAAAATTGTCTCGCTCGTCACCATATAGCCACGATTCTTGAATGGCGAGAATATCAATTTCCTTTTTGATTATAAAATCACATTGAATGTATAGTAACTTTGAATATGAGGTTTAGTTGTCTTACGGAAAGTTTTCAGCAGTTTTACATTCGTTTAGAGCGCTCCGTGATTATGGTTGATAGGGATATATTGGAATGATTCACTGTAGGCATGCTCGTCTGGCAATCGGGTATTGAATCACGACTAATTGTAACAATCGAGGGGATTTTTTGCTGTTTATTTCTAGATTTACCCGTTCGACAGCTACGTCTGGTTTTCTTTCTGGCAGATATACCAAGCTCATTGATGATGTTCCATGTCTGTGCATCAACCTTGTTCTGAGGTGTTTATCACACTTTCCGCAATATTGATCAGCGTGGAATTGGTGTATTGCAAAGTAGGAATTGTTAAAGTACTAGTTATAAACAAATCGATATGTCGATACTTTTTCGATATGGTAAATATGCGGAGATTGTACACACGCAATAGCTCAATGTATAAAAGAGCACAGTAGTCGAGACAAAAATGAAGTAAAATACACCAAAACATAACAGTTAAAACAGTTTCTGCAGCACAAAATATTCTTGATGATCAGATAAATGCAGCAATAAAGTAAAATTTAAAAATTCGAGTCAAATACGGTAAAACAATCAAGTTGATTTCCAGCCCGATGTGATGAGCAGCCAGACGAGTGCCATCCACACAATATGGCACACACACCCCTACCATGTACTGTTATAATGAAAATAAGTACCCATGATTGTTTCCAATATTGCTGTCAACTGTCAGCACGTCCATGAAATTCTTTATAAAGGGGTATTTTACTAAAATACGCAAATGTGGTTGACCACATTGTTTCAAACATTTTTGTTTATAATATCTGAAGGAAATATTTGACTGGGGTAATAAGAAGACATGGGCTTTCTTCTGATACCAAATTCATCCTTTTGATGGTGAAAAGTCGGGGATGATGCTGTCCATCAGGTCATACACTTTTAATTAAATAAATAGGTTAAGAAATAACCACCGGCCACTGTCATCCAAAATAACAACAACAACAAAATGTTAATGTTATTTTTTTTAATGCAGAAAAGTCTGACCTCCAGATGCTTGACTAGACAATGCGAATAGTCTATCCATATATTATTGATAAAACTATTACACAGGAGAATATCCCAAGGCAAACACATTCATAATTAAGGGGAGTATAGTGTCTATGTAAGGTTCATTATGCTCTTTGTTCTCCCCATCTTGAAATTTCCCATGTTTACATACAGTGTAATGGGCTTTAAAGCTGAGTCTTAGTCGTGGGAGTGGTCTAGTTCGTAGACACATAATCTGATTGGACAATTGCATGATTTCGGGTGTCGTCTATCAGGCCGTAGACGTCATCGTGAGCGTTGATAACGCGTAACCCGCTTGTAGAGGTCCACGTAGTATCACGTTGTATGTGTAAACAAGTTTGGTTCATTTTATAGGGGAGTTTTAATTACGGTAACTTTGTTTTTTGCTTAAAAAACAATTTACACTTATTAATAATATTTAACTTACTAAGAGAATAAACAATAATTTTTGTTTTTACTATCCTCTACCTATGATAGACGACAGGCAGGTCCAATATTTTTTTCGTAGTGGGTACCGGCTGCGCCCGCATCCATTACTCAAAATATTGGACCTGCCTGTCATCTATCACACGGTAGAGGATACAGTACCGTAGTAAAACACAAATTCCTATCGTTTATTCTCTAAATGAGGCTTCATTGGAGTGGTGTTTAGCTAATTGCAAGGCTTACTTTTTTTACCATTCTTGCAAGTCCTGGCATATTTCAACTGTATGTGCTTCAATTCTTCCTCTCCCTGGCTGGCCACTTGAACCTTGACAAAACCATGCTTCCTAAAATGAATAGAAATTATTTATACTAGCATTACTTAATATGAGTATAACACTTAAAGTATTTTGCAAGATTGACTTTTGCTGTACTCGAGTAGAAAAAGAGTTTGCTGTAGCATAGTGATTGCATAATGCGTGGTGTACGCACAGCATGCCTAAACCCTGCAAAACAACAAAATGCATTCTTGCAAAATACTGTACACAGTTATGCATGTAGGATTGTAAGACCAGCCGTTTTAAGAGGAAGATTAAAATCCCATGTAGGGATGCAATGAAAATCATGAAGACAAACCCATTTGTAGTTCTAGAAAACAGCTAATCTGTGTGCCCATAGACACTGAAATACCTTTCAACTTTTCGGTTCCTGCGTTTTATTCAAAATTTTGGATTTTGACAAAACTCCAGTACCTACAGTCTTGATTTTTGCAGAGTCCCTTACCAAAGTGAACAGCTAATTAAGCCTTCACTAGGCTGTTACTTAACAGAAGTTTGAACAGCCAGTAGCTTAGCTTAGCTAGCTGTACCTAATCTGCACTAATTCGTCATTTTGAAGGCTGTTTGAACAGCTAATATCTGAAGGCTAAATTACCTGTTCAGTGAAGGCTTTCAAACAGCTATTTGAAGGCCTTCATTTGTGGTAAAGGGTATCTCTGTTTACTTTTACATTACAACCATGTAAAAACCAGAATTTAACATTTTTCAGGGCATTCTCCTCAGCAAATGTTATAATATGACTTTAAGTTTATAATGGACATGTGCGGATCCCAGAACTTCATTTGTGCAATGTAAACAGAAGAGCTATGAGAGATCAGAATATGAAAATATTAGGTGACGAAAAAAGAAAACCATGTTCTACGAGGCCCAACCGACCCAAATTTGGCATTTGGGAAACTTTTTGATGTAAAATCCGCCGTATGTGCTTTAAAAAAAAAAAAAAAGAATTTTGCGGTTCTCTGCTATATTTAGAGAATATAAACCTGTGGACCACTTCACATTTCCCACTTCTATCCAGAAACCAATTGTTATATTACTATGAAGTAAACAAAAAAATATAATTTAGGCCAACTGAATCTACATGTACAAACAGACTGTCTACACAATGAATTGAGCGGCATAGTGGAAGCTAAAATTAACAAATACAGTGGTCCCTCCTTGATCTAGACTGTGACAAGGCTTCCAGTCACTATCTCTGAGGACCCGGAGGATGCTGAAGAGCACACATGTGCACCTGTGGCATGAGTGGAGATCCAAATGCCACCATGGACCAGATCCCCTCAAGCAGTTGCAAAGATACAGGAACAGCAAGGGTTTATATTGCAATGTACAAGCACAACTGTCTCAATCAGAAGAAATGCAATTAATATGCATATTTTCTGTCATCAGTTTGCATGGGTAACACTTGTATCTGTCACTACCCACATGCCAAGCGGCATCAAAATCAGACTTTGCTTTCTTGGTTCACCTTTTTGGTGTGACCCACAAAAAGTAAAGAAAAAAAGTATGCCAACTGACCGGCCGACCTTACTTCAAAAGACTGCTTGCACATAGAGCAGGGCTTTCTTTTTCGTTTGACACCTAATATCGTTGAATAAGTTCATCAGGTTTGTTGATTAAATAAACAAGAGACATTTTTGTGTGACAAAACGAAGTGAATTTTACTCACTACAATATTTTGTCCTTTACATCGGAGGACTTCATCAGGTATGACTGATATGGTCATCTGATCCACTTTCCCGGGATATGGGTTTCGATGCTTACACTCTTTTGGAGTCTTTAAAAGCGGATCATATCATTGGCCATATCGTGGCTAAGGCCACTAACAAAAAGTACACTCGCTCTGAGCATGCAAGTTATCAGAAAAAGAACAGACCAAATCAGCAATTTCTGATCATGTAGCCCGTGCCAACCATGTTATTAATTGGGATGATTCAAAGATCCTTGGGCGGGAGCACAACAAGAAGTCTAGAGAAGTTCGAGAAGCCATGGAGATAAGAAGAAGGGGGAGCAAGACCTTAAACAGAGAGGAGGGCACATATTTCCTTAGCCACGTATATGATCCGCTTTTAAAGACTCCAAAAGAGTCTAAGCATCACCGGAAACCCATCTCCCAGGAAAGTGGATCAGATGACCATATCAGTCATACCAATTGTAGTCAGAAATATTGTAGTGAGTAAAAATGCACTTGGTTTTGTCACACAAAAATGTCTCTTGTTATATACTTACATAGCCTGTATGAGCTGTACATCCGGCCGGATCCTTAAGAAAGGGAAAGACCCTTAGAACAGCTTGAGCCATTGCATCCTTGATAAATGAGCCTGGACTGCAAAAGAATTACAATATGTACAATGTAATTATATATAGTGGATGTATTTTGTTTCCACAGAAAGTGTTGAGTATTATTTCTGCCATATCCTCTCAAAAACAAGTTTTATAAGTATTTAGGGGCGCACCATTAGATTTCCAGGGGGGGCATGGGAGTTTTTTGAAAAAAAAATACTTCGCCCACTAGTGAGACGAAAAAAAAACAAACTTTGCCCACTAGTGAGACGAAAAAAAAATTTTGCCTCACTGATGAATTAAAAAAATAATTTCCCCACCCAACTTTGTATAAAAATTTACATTAAAATTGAAAAAAAAAAACTTCGCCGCTGAAGGCGGCGAAAAAAAAAAATTTGGTGCTCTCGGAGGCGAAAAAAAAAAAAAATTCCTCCGCCTTTGGCGGCGAAAAAAAAAAAATTCTGCCTGACCCAAACTCCATTGCCCCCCCCCCTGAGAATCTAATGGTGCGTCCCTTAGGTATCATTTTCTGCAACTTTCATCTCACCATGACCCCTCATTTTACTGCCATTTTTGGCAAAATTGAGCTGTGTGGCGCTTTCCAAAAAGGTTGCACTTCAAATATTTCCTAAAAATCAGACTGTAATTATAACGATGTGCCGCTTTAATACTACATGCATGCTTAAAAGTTTTCAATGAAACACACACAACTATTAAATAAGGTCCTTGCTGACCCTTGTATGCATGAGAGCATTTTATGAAACTTAGAACTTGCCACCAAAATTTAGCACTTTTTCAGATTTCTCTCCAAAATGATTAGTACCCATCAATTGTTTCAGTTTGAAGGGGCTTTTACTATGTAAATCAGTTAATTTACATGGTACCAGTCTTAGAATTTGTTGCTATCTCCTGCTGATAGCAAATGACAAAATTACAGTTAACTAATTTCATGATTTGCCATTTCCATCTCTAAATAAATAAAAGCAAGCAATAAGCAAATTGCATAAGCAAATGAGGAGAAAATACATGGGCAGTGGTGTATCAGGGTGGTGTTGGGGGGGGGGGGGGTTGTTGCAGGGGTGTTGGGAGGGTGAAAGGGCATGTCCCCTGTCATCAATTTGAAATTTAGAAAATCCCAGAGGAAAATTGCAGAAAAAGTGCTTAGGTGCCCCTAGGGCCCGGTGGTGCTCCCTCCCCCCATAGTGGTCTGTGCCACCCCCACCCCTCCCCCATAGGATATCTCATGCTACACCACTGTACATGGCTAGTAACTTTAACATAAGCTCTAGGAGTAGAGCCTGGGTTCAGTGATGAAAATTTGCTTGCCTAAAACATGTTAAAGCTGACGGCCAGTGTAATTTTTAAGCTTACCTGTTCAAGTGTCCAATGCAATAAGAGGTTCAAAATAGCCAATCACGGCCTTCTAAATGCATGCTCGAACCATGATGGGAATGATTTTCTTAAGCTTTTGCAGTTCTATGCCAGCAGTGTCAAATTTGCAAGTCTTGCAATGCATTATCATGCATGTACACTCATCCACAAGATGATCTAAAAGTTATGAGTGATCTTAGTATGCATTTTTAGGCCTTATTTGTATGCAAATCTTACCGTTATACTCCTTCAATAGTCAGAAATCTGCAGGTAGTTTGCTAAACAGACTACACCAGGCACAAAAAGAAACTCATCAGTTATATTCATCCCTGCTGTTCAATATAACTTGATAATTTTGGATTATTCTGAAATATACATTTTGTTAATTGGACTTTTCTTTCTCATTTGACACCCTGTTCGTGAACATTGAGCAAGAATTGACTAAGATATGCGCCTCAAAACTCTCAAACCCCAAAATGAAAAGTTGCAATTTTAACGATTCAATTGTGCCTGTTACATTGTCCACTGTGTGCTTTATTGATTGGCCTGTGGTGCTTGTGTGCAATACAACGATGCGTTCCCATTGAAAATCGTTGAAAATGCTACTTTTGATTTTGGGGTTTGAGGCTTTGGAGGTGCACATCTTGGTCAATTCTTGTTCGTTTTTCACGAAACAGGGTGTCAAATAAGAAAGCAAAGTCCAATTAACAAAATGTATATTTCAGAATATAAGATATTGAACAGCAAGGATGAATATAAGTGACGAGTTTCTTTTTGTGCCTGGTGTAGAAACCTTTTAATTGATATGCTACACAGTCATTTGTAAGTAAGCTTTGAAGGATTTTATCAATAACACTTTTAAACTGGGCGAAAACGATATGACAGAGGTCAAAAGGTCAAAATTGTACAGGGTGCACACCAGTAAATAGGCCCCATTGACTTTGTACACAAACAGGGTCCGGGAAAACGTGATTTTCTTGACTCCAGAGCGACTCAGTTCTTCAAAACTTGCCCTTTCTGCAAGTTGAAGGTCAGATGAAGACATCCATTGTAGAAATTATATACGGAGTCCTGCATTTTTTCCAGAAAAATGCCGACAAGATCACCCTATAGCACATGCAGCCTACGCCACCTTACGAATAGCTTGGGGTTTCTGAAATGTAACACATTTTGAAAGTTTAGCCAAATCGTCATAAAAAGTAGGATCCTGCTCATTTTTCACAGACAATCTATTTCCCAGGCCTAAATGAGGATTAAATATGAATCAGGGCCTAAAAGTTGGGTTTTAAGCCTTTTCCAATGGATTTAATTTAGTCTTTTTGCACGTTTCCTCGTTTGAAACACTGATTTTTTTCCTCCCAGGGTGTAGGAGACTTGTATTTACTGGTGTGCACTCTTTACGCAATATCCTGTAACTTCTTCTAGAAACATGCAATTTTGAAAATCTAAAATTCCTAAAAAATATATGTAGATCTATAACAATACTACCAATAGTAATACTCTTCATACCTTAAAAAATCAACTTTCCTGGTATATATCATTCTGGGACACCCGGTACAATGTACTTAATTTCTTTACTTATATAGCTTGATCATGGATCAATTTAAAGTATAAGATGAAGTAATTTTGCATGCAGTTGATAAAGTACATGTACATGTATTGGTGAAAACCCCGGGCTTAAATTTAATACATACATGTACATGTATAAGGACTCAGACTCGGACATTGAGGACTCAGACTCAGACATCAGAAATTGGCAGAGACTCTGACTCGGACACCAAGGACTCGGGCTCGGACAAAGAGGACTCGACTGCAACATTGTCCATGACTTATTTTATATCAAGGATTTCTGCATGAAGCAACTGGAGTCCAATTTGCTTCCTCGAGAGACTTACGTCAGTGCATGCTCTGGTACACATAGTATTAAATTGCACACATTGACTCAAAGAACTCACATGTTTACATACGCTATCAAAGGTGGTACATCTGTACAACGTGCCAAGTAACTCAAGTAACGAAGTACCGACACTGTGCACTCTATGCCATTTTCGCCAGCGTTAGCTGGCTATGATCTAATTCGGAGATCGTCTTTGTTTGCTAAAGAGATTACGGGGTACTAGCATTGGTTTGAATTACTTTGCGGAACTTTTTTATGGTGAAAATATATAATAGACCTGTTATTGGATTTGTAAGAAAAAGAAAGTATGTTTTGCCGTTTCAACGAATGAAAACAGTGAGAATTTCAAAAGTTATGGTTTGAAGGAAATATGACATTAAAAGTTCATGCCAGGCCTATAATAGTTTCCACAGCATATCAACGAAAGAAAATTATAGAATCCTTGTTATCAGGCGTTCTTAGATTTACATTCGCAGACCTCCTGGAGATCAGCACAGCATGAGATGTGAGTGTATTGATAACATGATTAAAACCTTTATGGACGTAAAAGTCAAAGTAAAAATATCCTATAATCTGTATCGTTTTATGGATAAAAATGACTCAAAATGTCATTTATGAAATAATTTATATCTTAAACATCAGTTTTGTCTTTTCAACGGGAACAATTCGATGCAATTTCAGGGCCTATTTTTGATATGGGTAATAATGGGTATAATTTATATACATGTAGGCCTATTATAATTGAACAATATCAGTCTTTATACATTTTATAATGTGCTATATTAAGTATAAATTGCGAATTAATATAAAATTAATGTGCATGTATAAGGCAAGTAGGATGGCAGTTTTAGCCAATTAACTAAAAACTGCATTTCTTTATATTAATAATGAGCTAAGGGTAGCCTAAAAGGCAGAAAAGACAAAAAGACAGAACAATTTGGAGTAATTAATTGACAGGAAGTTATAGGAGTTGTTTGGTTTGCTGTTTCTGTGTGCATGTTCTCATCATTGATGGTTTGGTGGACTGTCATGAAACATGATGGATCATAAAAAGAGTGATCCTAAAAATGCCACCACCCAAACTAATTACAAGGCATCTTCTGCATTGAAGCTGGCTTTCCCTTTAAAGGGAATTTTTATTAGTGTCTTGAGTGACTTTTGAATGCCCAATATAAGCAAATTTTTGCATAATTTGAAAGAGGGGTGTAAAATTAAGGGAAGACAAGCCAAAGAGGGGGGGGTTCAAATTTTGGCAAGTTATAAGCGGGAGGGAACAAGCAATTTTTGGCATACATTGATGCCCCATCTTTTCAATATTACACTCTAAAAAGGGTACATGCCCCCAGCTTGTATTTATTGCACCACCCCTTATTCGGCCTATGATAAACACAAAATATTGCCATACTTTTTAACTTACGCATGATTTTTTTTTGGGGGTACTGATTTTAAAAAGTGCTTCTTTCCCAAGGGGTGGGGCGATTTTGTTCGCTAGATGCTAACAACTTTATTCGCATTTCACCAGACGAATTCACTCTCATGCTAATAATCAAATAATTAATTACTTGGAACATAAAACAAAAACAACTTTACATTCAATCTAAATCACATGCATTTTATAAACTACACAACACTAGCACTACAGGCTTAGAATTGTCCTAAGTTTCATCCTTTTTATTTACACGAACACATGATTTAAAGCCTATTGGATTGCATTACACATAATTCCACTACATTAAAGGGGCATACCCAATTGCTAATAACCTCATCCCCAGAACCCCAGATTTTACCCTGGTATAACTTTTGGAATCAAACGAAAGATACTATTTTTCTTATTCAACCTGTGAAATTTCAGGACTCAAAGATATTTAGTTTGAATGTTATGAATGAAAAGGTGCACCTTTTTGGTCGACCAACTAATATACACAGTGTTCCTATGGGGCTAGAAAATTACATTTTTAGCTCTCATATAAAAATTAATTGAAACACCGGCATGAGACTTCATGGGAATCGATGGTAAAGGTCATTCAATCAAGAAGAAAACTTTACATAGTTAAATCGGGTTATCCCCCTTTCATTAAAAGCTTGTTAAATCCTTTTAGTAGTTTATTTTAAGATAACTATTAGTGGCCTTTATAGTTCGAAAATTAAAAACAAAAAGATTTTAAAACTATGCAAATTAAAAGGGCATTTCGTGATCCACAGCCTCATCCCCCCACTTTTCTCAAAAAAAGTTGAGATTTTTATATCACTGGAAATCTCTGGCTACATAATGTTTATGTACAAAATATTTCTTGCAGATTAATTCGTTTAGCAAAGATATCGTGAAATTTGAATTTCGTTCTGGTGCACCAGAACGAAATTACAACGTATTATCTATGGAGCAGTGTAATACACATAATCATGCATAACTTCATAACGCAATATCGGAATCAACTGAAATTTTGGGAATATGCTTTTTTAGTGGATATGCACTGAAAAATGTCATAAAAAGAGGATGCTAGGATCACGAAATAGTCCTTTAATGCACACCAACTCCGGCCCCAACTCAACACAAAATTGACAACCATGAGAGTTACCAAATAAGCGGAAAAGGGGTATTTTTTATCAGTAGCGAGGACCGCGAAATTGGAAAAATATGGGGTATTTATTTTGGACAGTCCGCGAAATTTGACCTTGAAATCAGCAAAATAGGGGGTATTTAATTTGCACTTGCACTGTCCACGAAATTTGGATAAAAGTACTTTGGGAAAATCTGGTAATTTTATGTCAATATTTAGTGTCACTGAAAAGGGGTGTTTGAAATTCTAGTCATTGAAAATGGGTGTTGGAATTTATTTTTTATTTATTTTATTTTTATTCCCTGTGCTTGGAACTGATGGAGGGAGAAAAGACATACAGAATGAACCATCAGTTCCCAACGATCATGAACAATTACATATAATCAAAAAATTCTTTTTGAGCGACAGGTACAAAGAGAGACAGACGAGACAAAGACTATGGACGAAGACAACGAACACACAAAACATACAAAAAGACAGACAAACAAGAAAAACGATTCATATTATACTCACACACTTAAACAATCTAGCCATGATAAATACATAATATAAAAGTTACTTGAAAAAAAAAGCAATCAAATTTTATCAATGTCGAAAGAAAACTTTTTAAAGTGCTTGCCAAGATTGCCATTTTTCTCAGCAATTTTGTACACAATGTTGAATTTAAGCTTAACAAAATTGCGGAAATTCTGAAGAGAAATTTGCATCTATGAATATAAAATTTAAGAAAGAGAAATAAAAAGTTAATGCAAGTACTATGGGGAGAAACGTCCTAAGTAACTCCAAATAATCTCTCAAATGTGGATAGGTTTGATTCATCTTAGTGATATCAAACCAAGAGATTATCCCAAAGAGGAGTGATAATAGTACATTCACAAAATAAATAAAAGGGTTTCGGTGGACAGGCACAAAAGAAGCAAGGGGAGATGTTATTCTGCCTATCTTATGCAGGAATTAATTTGTACAAATAGCCCTATGGATTATTTTGAAGTAAAAAGATTTGATTTTAGCATCCATAAAACATTTGAAATTGTTGGCATGAATATCGGATCAATTAATGTCGTCCTCAGCTACATCACAGGATTCTGTCCAAAAGTTTTCAGCATGATCAGCTTTACTACAAGATTTTAGAACAGAGTAGCAATGACGAGTTGCCTTGTCAGCTTTGATCAGGCCCTCAACAATTTCATCAAATATGTTCACATCAACATTAGGAGGATTGTAGAACCAGTCAAGAAGGATACCATTCATGAGGAAATTATACTTTCTCTTTAGTTTGATGGGAATATTAAACTCGATCACAAGACCCTCAAAGGTCTTAACAAAATTATAGCCCCGATCCAGATCAGCAACCGTATAAATACCCTCATCAATCCATTCAGGATAACAAAAGAAGCCCCTTTAGTTTGATGGGAATATTAAACTCGATCACAAGACCCTCAAAGGTCTTAACAAAATTATAGCCCCGATCCAGATCAGCAACCGTATAAATACCCTCATCAATCCATTCAGGATAACAAAAGAAGCCCCTGTTGGAAATTCTAGTCATTGAAAACCACAAAAACGGGGTTGTTTTGGGCCAAATTTTGTCCTTGATTTTGCATGAAAAAGGGGGGTAAATTTGATGAAAATTCATTGCAAAGGGGGTCTTTAAAAGATTGGTAACTCTCATGGTTGCCAACTTTTGTGTTGAGTTGGGGGCTGGGACACCAACTTCCAATTGGATTTACATTCGCTACCGGCAGTCGGCACCACCCCTGACTAATTAACTTTTAAATTAAAGACCCTTTCAGTGATCCCAGCGAAAGTGTAAAAAAAATTAAAATTGTTTATAAATTGCTTAAAAGTGAAGGAAGTCATTCAAATTATCATTTGGTATTTTCGAAATGAAAAATTTGGCAAAAAACAAAGAAAACAGCAGTTATATAACGAAGTTGAAGGCCCATTTGAATACTGTTAGTACCGTATCTAAATTACAGATTCATGTAAATTCCTTACTTTTGTTTTAAATACGCAACTTTCGGCTGAACCACTAGCAGGCTATGTTTACGGGGTATGGAAAACAAATTATTAGTGCTGATCGTGAGATTTTACTAATTTTTCGACTTTTTGCGTGAGATTATACTACATTGGCGTGAGACCGTGAGAAAGTGACCCAATGCGTTAGACTCACGGCCAATGTGTGAGAGTTCACAGCCCTGGCTTTTAGCAAAAATATAGGAATTAGAAATGATTTAGCAAAATGTGACAACACAACCATTTTTGGGTGCCCAGTATAACAACATGACCATATACATGTATGCCAATCTATTGAATGATTTATTAAAATACATAAAATTACCTGATCAAATAAACCTGCCCTTTATCACTTATGAATGTAGGCCCTACTCTTGTTCCGGTTTTACTGTGACATTTGCTTTATGCTCAAGTTTCTACACCTCCTCTCTACATTTCCCAAAAACTTTTTGACACCCCGGCCCTGTTCATACACCCAAAACATTTCCCCCACCTCCTATTCAGGACTCCAAAAGTGTCATGACCCCCCTACATTTTAACCCCCCCCCACCTAGGTATTTCTGAGCACTCCTTCATGTATAAATATAGACCATATCATTTCTTATCCAGCTTAGCTAGGGCCTTAAAAAACAATAAGAACCCTGTACATTTTTGAGAAGTCCCCTCACTATAAAATGTCGAGATGTTTTGTCATACAGTTTGTGTACAGTTGTGACCTTGTGAACTCATGCATATCACATGGCTGAACTGTACAGGTACATGTACATGTATATTATGTACAATCACATTAGAACACACTAATCTACAGGCAGATGAGATGTGTAAACATTACGGTACCTAAATTGCATGCAGCAGTATATTGTGCTAGAACTTGTAGATGGCCATGCAATGCATATGTGTCAAAAGTTTTGACCCTATTTTTTTCATAGCTGAACATCAATTTTGAGATGAGAATGGTATAATAAAATACCATTCCCGGATACCATTTTATATAAGGCCAAATAAAAAAATAAACATGTTTCACGTCCCCTCCCGCTTCCTTTTTTGAGGTTTCCTCAAATATATTTTTATTTTTTGAAATTTAGCTATAACTTTTCAAAAAATATGTCTAAGAAGTTGGGATGCTTTCTATAGCCTTGTTAAGATACAAGAAACATTTTAGGAAGGTTTTGTGATCATTAGAGGGGGTGTAACTCCCAGAATAACAAATAAAAAAGGGCCTCCTCCTTTTTCTAGGCATTAATATTGTATACGCTAAAACAGCCCTCTAAGTATGGGTATTTACACCAATTTTGCGATAAAAAATAGAAAATAAAAAGCCCCCTCTTCCTCCTTTTTTTCGAAAACCCGGACGGAAACATGTTTTATTTTTTATTTGGCCTAAAAGTAGGCCTATATTCATTGCTGGAAAGCATATTATTGATGCTTATATTTACAGGGTTATTTATCATTTTGTGTTTATTTCACCATCAATGCTATAGTATTAGTATATATATCCCCTGGACCAGTTAATTTTGATGGAACCAGTTTCTTTAGGTAGTGGTCATAAATACTTTGGCGGGGCAGGGGGGGGGTGGAAAATAAGGGTATCCAAAAAAAAATTGGGTCCTAGAAAGGGGGATAAAAAAAAATGGGGATCAAAAAATTTTTAGACTTTGGAATGATTTATGAATTTTTCATACATAAATATAAAGTTTATTAGAGAACAAGGACCACTTCCATGTCTTTTTGTGGTACTCTAGGGGGTTTATACCTCAGAATCTCACATTTGAAAAAAAAAAAAAAAAGTGCCTCATCGTTTCCTCGGGCACTGTTGGAAAAGACCGAAAACTACAGACAATGCTGATTTTACACTGAAAAAAAAAAACCAACAAAAAACACCTCCCTCCCTCATCAATTCATGAAAATCCTCTGGGCGAGAACCAAAATATTAATTTTATACGGCCTAAAGGTCTGTGATAATGTACGAGAAGGCATGCACATTCCAAATTTTTGTGCGTTCCTTAGACCCATCACATTTGCATCATGCTCCAGTTCATTGAGCCTAACACTCTGAAAATTGTAGCTCTTAAGCTCAAATTTGGAAACATTTTTGAATTTGTTAGCTCCAAATAATTTGGCCCAATTTACGTTCACAGACCTCCACAAAAATGTTGAAATTTCAGTTCATCAAGCCCCTATTATACCCCCCCCCCCCCCAAATCAGTTCTTAGTTCCCAAAGTTCGTGACGCACACCCCTGCTAAAATTTAACTTAAGTGCCCCAAGATATTATTCATGTACATTCTAGACTTGTGTCTAACAAAGCAGTCGTGTCAAAACAAACAATCCATTTAACCATTTAAAGATATAACTGAAAGCAAGCTTGCTTTTTGGTTGGACTTTTATTTACAAACTGAATTTATTTGCATGCAAAATTACTTAAATTAATCACGTGATGTGATCATTAATCAAGCATAGGAAGTTTACAATGAATGAAAATAAAAGACCTAATAAAAAGACCCTATTTTGCCGGACTCGGGGAGGACTCGAAGCCGAGTCCCCGAGTCCTTGGGGTCCGAGTCAGAGTCCAAGTCCAAGTCCGAGTCCTTGAAAAAAGGACTTGAGTTCGGACTCGAGTCCGAGTCCTCCAACACTGATGGCTTTAAGTACCAGTATTAAATTATGTACTCTCAAGCTTCAAATTAACACAATGTGTGCGCTTTACAATTTGGGTGTAACACTATGACTCCAATGAGTAATAAATCCAAATGGTAATTTTTATAGCTAATATTGTTGGTTTCTTTTTTAGGACATGAAGGGGGTTGGTCCAAAAACTTTAGACCATGAGAGGGGGATAAAAAATACACCCTTTTTTTTTTTTAAAAAAAATGTTGATGTCCGAGGTTCTAACTTTTCCAACCCACCCCACCAAGTATTTATGAACACTCCCTTAGAATCAATTGTTTCAACAACTTCATCAAAATGTGAACACTATTATTTAGAAGATAATACTTTGACATCAAGGGTGAAAATAATTAAGCTTGAACCAGGGACCCCATTCCACAGGCACTATTTTTGTTGAGACGGTAGTTTGGGAGTCCCTTTTTCTTTTCAGTGCCTGAGTATTAAGTTCAATCTAGGACCACAAAATCAAAAAGAGCCTGAAATGGCCCAACAGAAAATGTATGTGTTATAGCATAGACCCTGGGTGCGATGCTTGCTTCTATGTATACAGGGTGATGAAAATTATAAAAACCTTTGAAAACAATTTTGGGGTGCTCGATGATATGTTTTTGACATAGGGGCCTACTTGTTTTTGAGTGTCAAATACTATGTGTGTGAATTTCAAAACAAAACTGCCAATACAATTGGTCTTAAGGCTTTTATTAAAATAAACAGAGATACAGAGTATTTCATTGCTAAAAAGAAAACGAAACTCTCTTGCCACTTTCGTAAATGGAGATTTGATTATATTGTGACCTTGTGCATATGAACAGGTTATTTAATAGCATGATTACATCCGGAGGGGGGGTCACTCTCACACAAAAGTGCTACCCACCCACGTCCGACCACCTCTGAAATGCACCCTTAATAGAGTACCGAATTGATGATGTCACAAAATTTTTTTGCATTTCAGTGTTTTGAATGTATTAGTGGAGCATGATGAAAAACATCCACAGTCAAAATTTGGTGGGAATTGGATCATGAGGATCCGAGATATGGCCGCATGAATACGTAATTAGCCCCATTGAAATCAGTGTAAATTGGGGCTAATTACACTGATTTCAATGGGGCTAATTAGGTATTCATGCGGCCATATCTCGGGCCCTCATGATCCGATTCCCACCAAATTTGGACTGTGGATGTTTTTCATCATGTTCTACTGAAATATGGTCATGAAAATGTTGAAATGCAAAAAAGAAAATTTTATGACGTCACAATTCGGTAAGTGGCAAATTTTCACATAACCAAATTGCACCCCTTTATGGCGAAACACATGCAAAATCTTACCCTAAATGGCGTAGCACATGCACAAACCATACCCTAAAATGGCGTCAATTGAAAAATGTCCGATTTATACCCTAAGTGGCGTAAACAGAAAATGAGCTAATTTGATACACATCATACACAAAGTGTCTTTTTGATGTTGCAGACTATAAATTTATACTAAAGAAAACATGAACAACGGTAACAAGAATCAATTAAAAAGTTGTGATTTTTATCAAATTAGTGCAAATTCACTCAAACAATAATAATACTAACCCCAAACGTCTTAGGATCTGGCTGAAAAAGGACCCCATTTTCAAAATGACGTTGACGACACTGTGGTGAAAAACATACCCTTTTAGATGTTTTTCTGAATGGACGCGGGTGCGTAGCAAGTCAAATAGTGAGTGACCCCCCACCCCCCGGTTTACATGTAGTAGGCCTATATCTGGGTAGAAGTGACTGCATAATTTGTGTATTGTTGAGCACTACCGTACCTTTGTGGGCTTTTTGTGTATGATTTGATGTTAATTGTCATAATTATTTTTTGTTTATGAATAAAAACCAATAAATATTGAAAGATAAAAAAAGGAACCATATATCTTCTGATATCAATCGGGATCGTGCATCTAGGTAAAACTCCAGGACCAGGGGTAAAACTGTACGGGCGCCCCTCAGGATATTCCTCGGTTCCAAAGCACACAATGTTTAGTCATTTCACAATAGTAAAAGTACCAAACAACTGATGCGCAGTCATTAACCTCTAATCAGTGGCAGTGCCAGGAATTTGTGGCGGGGGAATTGTCGTGGGGGGGGCAAAGTGAATTTCAGGGGGGGCAAAGTTTTTTAAAAAAATGCCCAAAAATCCTGTAAAAAGTGGGAATTTTTGTTATTTTGGGATTTTACTGGGCGCAAAAGGGGGGGGGGCAAGGGTTCTGACTGGGGCATTTCCCCATGCCCCCCCCTCGTGGCACCGCCACTGCCTCTAATTGAGGTACAGCCCGGGGGTACAGCATCACATGTGACATGATCATGATGATCAGCACGTACAGGTAACCCGGGTAACAGCATACATATAGGACTAGCTGACTAGGAGAAGAAGTAAGCTTAAAGTAATCATGATTTTTAATACAATTATTATGAACATGTGAAATAGAGATTTACCAGCTTACCTTAGACTAGAGTCATGAGAGTAGACACACACTCATGTCGGTCGACGGAATTTGCTACCTCGATTTCTACGGTAATGTAGCATACATGTTCTGCACTACGTACTACCATGCCCATTGCCCATGGACGACAGGGTTGCCAAAACTTTTTAGCCCAAGTCGCGGGTATTAGCCGTGAAATGTCGCCCAAATAGCCAAAAAATCGCCCAAAATTTTAAAGTCGATTTAGGGGGGTTCTACACCCCCGTTTTATTTTGAAATTTTTGGAAAATGCTGAAATAATTTCTAAAAAAACAACAAAAACTGGAAAAAAAATAAAATTTTAAAAAAAAGCGGAAGAAAAATTTAAAGTCGATTTGAGGGGGTTCTATACCCCCGTTTATTTTGGAATTTTTGGGAAAAGCTGAAATAAATTATAAAAAACTAACAAAAAATTTAAAAAGTTAAAAAAAATATAAAAAAACTAAAAGACGGCTCAGGGGGTTCTACACCACTTTCTTTCTATTTTTTTAATGCTAAAATAAATTACAAAAAAAAATAACAAAAACTGATTTTTTGTTATAGGCCTAGCTAGGCCTACTGTTTCAAGGAAAATTTATTTGTGAATTATTGTGGAAATATTAAAATAAAATTGAAAGAAAAATGTTTAAACTGCAAATTGAAATAATGAAAAACTAACAAACATTTTAAAAAATTTAAGAAAAAAATAAACGGCAAGGAAAATAAAATGTTGACTTTTGACTTAATTTTTTAATTTTTAGGAAATGCTGAAACAAATTAAAAATTATTTTTAAAAAAATGCCAGGAAAACAATCACATTTATTAATATACATGCCATTCATTGCAATATAGGGGAGGGGGATAGGCCTACAAAAAGTTGCCTTCAGCTGAGTGATAACAACATTTGCGTGTAATATTTTTAATCAAATTCAAAACGGCCAGTACCTTTGATCATCATGCCGTTTCAAAAGAAAATGTGCGGTAGGTGTTTACATTTTTATTTCAAAAGAACCGCCAACAGAAAAAAAAAAACTTATGTTGAAATAAAAACTTAAACTTGGCACCCCGCTGACACTAAGAAGCTACTTAAGTCGTCTTAAAGTCATAATGTACGATCTTTTTTCAGAATTTACCTTTATTTTTTTCAAAACCGATTTTTTGGCATATTTGTAATACTTACACATGTTCTAACTTAAATCTATGAGCAAACTGTTAAATTCGTCCTATTTGTAGTAAAACGGGACGATTTTCTGTTGATCCGACATAAAGTCATAATTTTTTTAGATTATGACTTTATGTCGGCCACGATCGCAAACCGTAGTCTCGTACAAAACTAGCTTGGTTACGCTACCTCCACATGTGGAGGGAGCGTAACCAAACTGGCCGCGTAGGAGACTAACTCTGAGGCCGTACTCGCTGTCCTAATCCAAATAGTGCGAGATGTTTCGAGTGATAGAGGTGAAGTTTATGATGTTGTTTCTTTGCAAATTCCCAATGTTTTTCGCGTCCAAATGTATTGGGAACTTTCATAATGATTGCATATTATCATTTTAGAAGAAAAAAAGAAAAATCTAAAAATTTAAAAAGATCGTACATTAAGGCTTTAAACCACTTGTGAGTATTTAGATGGGAATATTCTAAGGATAATCCTCCAGCTCAAGTGGTCTTTTGCAACAACATGTGATGCGATTAACCAGCCCCCCTCCCTGTGCGTGCCATTGTCATGGGAAGCACACTGACCACAGAGTGTTTTGTAACTTTTGCTTATTGAATTAGTTGTTTGGCGCTTTTGTTGAATGACCATTGAAAGAATTGGCAATCATGATCAAAAAATAAGTTTTGAAGTCGGCTTTGTCACAGATCGCCCAACATTTAATACATTTCGCGGGTGAGATTTTCAAAGTAGCCCAAAAGTCGCGAAATCGCGGGAGCACTTTCTTTGTCGCGGGACGGAAGTTGAAAATCGCCCAATTGGGCGCCCAAATCGCGGGTTTGGCAACCCTGATGGACGAAAAGAAACACCATGACACACTCACACAGTCGACAAGGTCAAACAATTGTTCACTATTATACTTCTCAATGCACTGCACACAGGTACATTTACGTACATGTACAGGAACTAAAAAACACCCAATTGGGCGGAAAAGCTCTTGACTTTAAAACTTCCGGTACTTACTGGGAAGTTACTGACCGATCAATAAATGGTCACAAAACCCATTGTAATTTCAATTTTAATAGAGCTTCAAAGACTCAAATCCTTTATAAATCGGCTAAATTGAAAGGAAAAGATATCAAATTACTGCCGCGGCCTGAGACTGGCAAAAGTAGCCCAATTTTAGACAAGTAGCGGCAGGCTTTTTTGAGTAGCGGCAAGTGATCGCCAAGTAGCCCAATTGTGCGCCTAAGGCGCTGCGTTGGCATCACTGAATGCTGATCGATGCGGCTTTATAAGCCAATTTTGTGAGACGACCCCTTAATTGGACCTATACTCTTACGTTGAATTGCTATATGCCTCGCTATTCATGAACGAAATATCGAATCATGTGTAACAGTGATAGCTGTAAGCCTGTAACAGAGGTTTGATGAGGGCGTTTTTGCAAGAAGCGACTATAACAAAAATCATTCGTAGAACTTACAACTTTTTTATTCAAATCTAACATGACTTTATACTTTTCCTGCAGGCAAGTTTTCTCCTGATCCACACTGTAAAATGTTTAAAAGGTAAGCTAGCGTAACCTACAAAGAAATATACGCAAATTGGGGCAAATTGATAAACACAAAATACATTTTTGACACACAATTAGACTGTGCAACCATTTTGCACCTTTTCATGCCCGACTTGATCAGAATGTGATTTTCTGGTTGTGCAGATTTTTTTTTTAATAACAAAATTCAGACATCAAATTGATTAAATTTAGTTTCAATGACAGCAAAACACTATTATCTAACTACCTGTGTCAAAAAAATCGAGAAAAGCGGTATATTTTTTCATTTGAAGCATTTCTGGGAAGCAAAATACTTGTAACAAAAAAATGAAATAATAATGCATTGTTGAACAGCTTCATTTTTTTGACATACTAGCGCCCAGAAAATAAAAGGGAGTAATTTCTTTGATTTCCTTGATGAAAGAAAGCCTATTTTTGTTTTGCACTTGTATTCTACTCAAACAGCTTTTTCAAACAAGGGCTAAATATATTTTGTATGGTTTTTACTGCAAATATGAGACATCAAACTACTCTTTTTGGTCTAAAAATGGCAATTAGGCCTACAGTAGGCCTACGCCTAAACATTAAATGGTGAGGTAATATCATGATATGTGCTGGATGCAGTGACATAGCCAGGATGTTTTCGGAGGAGGGGGGGGGCAAGAGGGGTTAGACAAAGCAACTCAGAGGGGGGGGGTTTGACAAAATGGTCAAAATGACCGAAAATGTACAAAAAAAAGGTTTAAAAATCCAAAATATCAAGGCGGTAAAGATCCTACGGGTGGGGTGGGCTGGGTGGGGTCGTTCGAGACTTACCATAGAGCTACCGGAATGCCGGAGGAGTAGGCCTGGTGGTGCGAAGGGCTGGTGCGATTGGCTCTTCACTTTTTCAACTGAGGGGCCGGGCTGTGCAATAATTTGAGCCCGGGGGTACTGGGGATATTTGACCAACTAGGGAGGGGGTGGAGCAATTTATGGCAAGCCAAGGGGGGGGATTTTGGCACACATTCATGGGACGCTTGCGTCGGTATTAAATAAAAAGCTCTACTGAAAAAGGCTTAGTACAGAAACGATTAAATATGCAAATTTACCTGTTCGCTGCTCTCGCAAAATTGGGCAAATCCCAAAGCAGCGCCAAGGGGGGGGGGGGGTGACAGGCCAAGAGTGGGGTGGGCAAGCAATATTTTGGCGGACTGTGAGGGGAGGCACCCGGGGGGAGGCAATCAATATTTGGCGGGCCCTTTGGAAATATTAGCCTACCCCCGGCTTATACTGGTACTTGCACAGCCCCTGATGGGGGAGTACCCCCTCCAATAATTTGGCAGGTCCAAAAAATGTATGGATATAAAATGTACATGTGTAAGGAAAGGGGGGGGGGCAAGCGAATTTTGGCAGACCATTTTGAGAATTCACCACCATTCACCACCCCGGGGGTACACATAATTATTGCACCACCCCTTAACATTAAGGGTAGGCATATGTTAAAGATGGGAGATTACTTTTTCTGGAACTAGAATTCTTCCTTCCTTGCATAACCCCCACCTCCATAATTCACCACCCCAGGGGACATGGGTCGGGACAGGGGTATATTCAATTTAAGGAAAATCATGGCTTAACCCACCACTTATAGCAACAGACACCATTTAAGGGACCGTTCACAAACACTTGTAAGGGGGGGGCTGATACAAAAAGGGGGGCCTGAAATTTTTTGTCCTCCTAAGGGGGGGGGCCTGAAAAAAATGACCACAAATTTTCCTAGAAAAATTGAGTTTATATGCTTTTCTATGGGGTTGACCCATAATTTCATGTCAAAAAGGGGGGCTCGAAACAAGTGTTTGTGAACGGTCCCTAATTACTATTCCTTTCAGAAAAGTATATTACAGAACATATCAAAAGTCCCCAAAAGTTAAGTAGTGCGGGAACTGTTCCTAATTTGAATAAAAACAAAATGGCCGCCTATGCAGGGGTGAAAATCCAAAATTTGTCAAATCTTGTTTAAAACCATACCAGTGTATTGCTCTCATCAGCAGGATTCGGAAAAAGTATGGTTTGACCAGTCTCCGATTACACTGAGTTATAGGCAAAAAGGTCAAATTATGGGGTCCACAATCGACAATGGAAATGTGCTCCCAATTTTAATCCAACTTGTCTCAAATTGTTCCTTTGGCAAAGATAAATCAAGATGAGAAAGAAAAGTTGCATTGTTTGACGGGTTTTTACACAATAATAACATCACAAAATAGGTCAAGGTCAACATGGCTGAATGGAGTTCAATCTTCTTTGCCATGTTACCAAGGTAAAAAACCACCTGAGGTATGGCAAAATATATGAAAACATTTTTATCAAAATCGGTGCATATTTTTCAATTTGTGTCCCCCCTGTGGAATCCAAATTTTGACTTAAGAAATGTACATCGGTGATAAGTCAAGCAATAATTTTTCTGAATCCTTTAACAAGAGGATTAAATTGGTATGGGTTTCGACAACATTGGCCTTATGCAAATTAGGCACTGTTCCACTACTTGGACTTTTGGGGACTTTAGTACTGGTGATTAAGGGTACTACACCCCTGGCCAATTTTGTGCCTATTTTTGCATTTTTCTCACAAATTATACCGCATTGGTGACAAGAAATATGTATATTATAGGGGCAAGGACTACAACTACTGCAATGAAAATTCAGCAACTCAAGGCAAGTAGTTATTGATTTATTGATCAAATATTGTTTTCCATCATTTTTGGCTGTAATTCCACAACTGTTGTCTGTGCTGAAATAAAATTTCCAATGCAGTAGTTGTAGTCCTTGCCCCTATTATATACATATCTTACTTGTCACCAATGCGCTATAATTTTTGAGAAAAATGCAAAAAGGCAAAATTTGGAACAGGGGTGTAGTATAAAATGATTTCTGTTGCAATTAGTGGCGGGCGAAGTCCTAGCCATAGGTCAAACGTGGAGGAACTCTATACCTTCTTGGGACCAGAGGAATAATTTGATATGGTTTTGACTGAAACCAAAGCTTGTTATTTTCTTTTACCATTGTATTACCCATAAAACATGCGGCCATTTTGAATTTCACTTTATCGGGTCAAGACGCCAAAATTGAGTGTGATAAACATTTTGTTTGAAATCAGCACCCTCAAGTCACCCTAACCTTCTTACTTATCCACTTTGAACATGAAATGCTTTCTACAATCTGGACCCGTCTACTCCGAAATATTTAAGAAATTATTACAATTCACTGCAGTCAAGAAATCAACAGTCAATCAGTCCAGCAACTTCGGTCAGAGTTCAGTTTTTGCTGGCAAAAGTGCCTGATTTAATCAAGAACATAAACAGAAATACATGACTTTTAATAAATCATTCAACATATTTTTATCTCAAGTCTTAAGTGCACTAGTGCACAATGAAAACCCATGCCTTTTAATTTCTTAACATGTTACTTAATAATTGGACAAATCTGGCCTCATTACACTCAAGAAGTAATATTTTGTTACTAAATAATTAGTTTTGAGATGCAAAAAGTGATACATTTATCACTTTTTTTTTAGTTTTTGCCATTTTTGGCATTTTTTTTTAAAACCATGTTTTTTTTCCACCTGTAGCAAAAACCTACAGACCCTGCTTCGGCTGCATGTATAATGTACATCACTAACCACAAATCACAAGGGGTAAAACTCAAATCAATCAATATTCACACAAATCAGTTAGCCAATCAATCAAACAGGTTTAATCGACAAAGCAATTAATAATTCATTCAATAAATCAAGTAATCATCATTCAGTCAATCCTATCACCCGATCAGCCACACGTGGATCAATCATCATAGATTGCAAGAATATTTACAAATTGAATTGAATGAATGATACAATGTAGTATAGGCCTATAATATTGTAGACCCATATGTAACCAATTGCATAATATATCAATATCATATATTTAATGGATGAAGAAAAGTACAATATATTTCAAAGAGAAATTAAAAAAAAAATTCAAATCGAATATTGTAAACTAGATAAACCCATCCAAAAAAGAAAGTATCCAGTTTGAGTTTGGTCCATAAGTCAAAGATGGGGTCTAAATCAGGACCTACCAAAAGTATGTTACAGATAAATTTATTCCATACAGTTTGATACCTAATTTGTCCAAATCGATGCAGAATTGATGACACAATGACCTTTTGAATGCACCTACCCAGGATTTTAAAGTTGCAGTAATTCCTATGTGGGTTTCCTGCTTCTCAAGATTCTTCATAAAGGTACACCATAACAAAGACGGACTAAGACTGTTTGACTTCACATCGTGTGTTTTATTGAATACAGATATTTGTGTACTACTTGCTCAATGTTTTACCTTCAAGTCAATATCTGGTATGTCCTCCTGCTGCATCAATGACTGCCAGACATCTGCGGCACACACCCTCAGTGAAACAAAATGAATATTGAGCAGCAAGATCAAATCAATAGCAATTATTGCAACTTTCAACATTGATTTGATTGCATTCAAATGGCCATTTTTGTCATCAATAATGAATCGATTTGGACAAATGAGGTATCAAACTGTACGGAATAAATTCATCTATAACATACTTTTGGTAGGTAACACCCCTTCTTTGACTTATGGACCAAAATTAAACTGGATACCTTTTTGTGATGGGTTTATCATACCATGTGATGAACTGAGATATAAATACATTTAAATATAAGTATAAATTACATTAATTCCAATAAATAAAAATCTACGTCTACATACTATTTTAAGCAATTTATATACAATTCAAATGTGTCCATAATAATCATAATTACTAATAAGAACCTAAAAAAAGAAAAGTTTATAGTTTACAATACCAAGTTTGAAGTTGATTGGTTATTGCGTTTAAGCTGCAGAGTGGATAATGTAAATAAGCAAATAAATAATCATAAATACGCAAATAACATGACACAAAACTATACAGCACATCAGGCCACCATATCCAATCCCCATACCAAGTTTGAAGTTGATCAGTTATGGTGTTGCACAGTGGATTAATGAATTTGCCCCCCCAGCCAAACCACATAACAGCCAAACAACCAACCAATCAGGCAGGCAACCATTTGAGCCATAACATATGGTCATTTTCTAGTTAGGGGTTGAAATTTCGGGTTGAAATTTTAAATCCCTTATGTATGCTTCTGTTTGCTGAAATCATGGATATAAGTAGTATAAATTCCAGTAAAATAATGTTTCAAAGCTTAACCTTTAGATTTATAGTTTTTTTTAAAAAAGAAGACATTTCCATAACATTTGTAATTGGACTATTGAACATTTTAACATCGATTGTCATTTATTATGGATATTTCCCAACCTTAAAGATGGTTTTTAAGTTGAAATTCCTACACTAATTTGAATATCTAACTTCATGTACAAATACCACCAGTGCTCATAAAAGTACAATATTTGGCCAACGACTACAAGCTGATATGAAAAAATAGGTTACAAATATCATTACAGTATAAAGCCAAAGAACTAAATATCAGTTATGTTCACCCCTGTATATCCTAAACCTGAACAAAGCTAAAGACAAATATGTCAAATTAAAACAAGCAGCCAATACCTGTACCCTTTAGCTCAATACCTGTACCCTTTAGCTCTTATTTAAGACCTATTTGTTGAAATTGGTGGAGGATTAAAGAAACAGTGATCTAAAATCTATGAAAGAAACAAAATCAAAAGTTCCACATTTGTGCTCTAATATAATCAAGGAATGCACAACGCTAGTTTTAACGTGCTAATCAATGGAAGCACGGCGCTAGTTCTCTTGTTCAAGAACGATTTGTAATACAAATCAATAGGGCATGGAATGGAGCAAACTGCAACTTTTTAATTTGCATCTTCCTTGGGTTTTATTACATTGTTGTGTCAGTATTTCTTGAACGATTTCAAAGAATGACATCTTAAAAGTTGAGCTAAAAGATGCAGCTATTGGCTGCTAGTTCCAATTATGACATATCTGTCTCTGTTTAGGACATACAGGGGGTGAACATAACTGGTACTAATTATTATGCTTACTGTGTTATGCTACTACATGTACAAGTATTGAATTTCAGTTGTGACAAAAAGAAATTATCACATCAAGTAATGAAATAAGGCTCTTTTGTTTCGGAGACTTCAGTCACTGGTTGTTAACATTGTAGAACTAGTTTTATGAACAGAACACTGTTGGTATCATTCAAGATGTTATTTTCTTATATTTATTGAATCAATGCATGTACTTCTATGTGGCAAATATTATAGATTTATCACACTTCTATTTTTTTCGTCCATTTGTTAAGTATGGTGTTAACAACTTAACATACATGTGAAGCCTCCGAAAAAAGCCATTTAGCTCTGTACGATCACAAATCAATGGTCAGTATGGCCACCATCCACAGTCTGTGGATGCATGAAAGTGAATGTAAAATAAGGTAAACACTGCATGGTAATATTGCTGCAGGTGCATCTTGTTGTGTTGTTGCTGGTGCATCTGTTGTTACTCCTGCATCTGCATCAGGTGCTATTGCTGGTATGTCATCCGAGTCTGAAAAAAAAAGACGGGTAGAAACAATGAAGGTTTAAAACTTTAAATGAACAGCATGATTTCAAAGTGTTTGGGTCTAGTCAAATAAAATTGGGCATAATTATAGGGCTATGAAAATTCAAATTTTTCTCAATTTGGTAGAAGAGCCACAGCTTTTGGAGTTTTACTCAAGGTGAATTGATGAACTGGAGGTAATATCCCGAACTGGCATTCTTCTCTTCCGTGGGGATCGATCTTCTCTTTCATGGGGATCTTTGGAACTGCTTGGAGGCCGGTCGAGTGCAGATCCGTCAGTACACGCTTTTCAATAGGGAATAAATGCTAACCTCAGTCATCGTGACATCATCCAAGCAGCAAAGTTCATTTCCCATTGAAAAAGCGTGTACTGACGGATCTGCAGTAGACCGTTCTGTTGAGAGCCTTAAAATGCATGGGAGTCTTGACCACTATCACATACCAGTACCACCTTTATTTATGTCAGTGCCCCTCCCACACACACACTGATGGTGCCCCATCAAAATGAAAATAAGCCCCTCAACTATCCCAAGTGTAGATACAAGGTGCAATTCATATATTGTTAATTTCAAATGAGGCCACCATATACTATGACCGTACCAAGTTTAAAGTTGATCGGTGATTGCGTTTGAGCTGCAGAGTGGATAAACGGAAATGTAGGCAAACCATGCAAATGAGCTCATTAATATTCATAAATATGCAAATAATGTGATGCAAAAATAGAGGTAATTTTTGGGCTAATTTCTGCCCGTTGTTGTGTAAAATAGGGATAAGAAATGCTGAAAATGTTCTTGAAACTGAGCAAAATTTCTTTTTTTTAAACTTTAGGTACGATCATGTACGTGTTACGCCTTTGAATAGGCAGTGACAACACTGGGTCGAAAAAGCCCTTTTACCCATTGTAAAGCATGTCAATTCATGGAAAATTAAAACTCTTTGGAAAATTAAGCTTGGAAATTAAATTAAGTTTGGAAATTAAATAAGCCCTTTTGTAAAAATATAACCCATTGGCATCAAAAAACAACATAACATGCAGAAATCAGAAAGGTTTGTATATCACGTAACTAACGAAGGCACCACCCGAGCAATACAAAAAGAATCACGGGCCATGTCGAATTTGATTGTCAGAAGCAAACTAGTATTTGCTTTTCGCTCCGTCTTTTCCCAGCCATTTTAAAACACAATTTGATATTAATGTGTACACAATTACATTGTGTTGTAGTTGACGAGGGTAATTCAAAACGTTCTACCTCCATCATCACATCTCTGTTATCTTATGTCCAAGGAAATGGAAATGATCCATGATTATACTCTTTATCTTGGTGATTAAAATGTGATTTTGGTTGTTAAGGGGGTGCTACACCACTGGCCAATTTTGTGCCTATTTTTGAATTTTTCTCAAAAATTATAGCGAATTGGGTGACGAGTAAGATAGGCCTACGTATATTATAGGGGCAAGGGCTACGACTACTGCACTGAAAATTCAGCAAATCAAGGCAAGCAGTTATTGATTTATTGATCAAATATTGGTTTTCCCTCATTTTTGACTGTAACTCCACAACTGTTGTTTTTTCTGAAATAAAACTTCCAGTGCAGTAGTTGTAGTCCTTGCCCCTATAATATACGTATCTTACTTGTCACCAATGCGATATAATTTTTGAGAAAAATGGAAAAATAGGCACAAAACTAGGCAGGGGTGTAGTACCCCCTTAAACATGTTGATAAAAGCGAATTATTTGGTACATCGGAAACGGTCTGAAAAGAAAGGCTAATTTAGATCAAAAAGATTGCTCATATCTATGTGGAAATCATTACAGATTTCTGAAAATGATTTAATTTTTCTTTTTTTGTTCAAATAATTAAATCCATATATATCAATGCTTGCAGATAGTACAGTTTTACTGTGTAGTTTTACTGTGTATCGTGTCTTTTGCACAACAAAACCTATACAAAACCAAAACCTATGTTCAGAATAACCTTCATAATGTCCCTTTTCCATAGGTTGTTGACTTCGATCGGGTCAGCACTAGCCCTGTTGGTTCAAAAGTCGTATGCACAGCTTTTGTACTTTGTAAGTATACGGTACTTAGGTTTAAGAACTGTTCATCTTATTTCCTCGTCAAGATGCATCCATTGTTTAAAATAATTAGGACATTTTACGTATTATCCTTAAACGTAGTCAAGTCGAAATCTGACAAACTTCACTTACATTTGCCTGTTGAACCCTTTGATGTTTTCTTCTCATTATTAAACATGTCCCAATGCATGTCAGGGAGCTCAAATAGGAACAAAATATTTATTTCTTCAAAAGAGATTTGTGAATCTTAAAAACATACCAATGTGCCACCAGATCAAGACACATCATTTATTGCCCATCATGACCCAAGATCAGAACATCTCTGCCAATTAGAAGAATGATCTATTGATCTTGTTACTGCAGTTTAATACTTACCGTGGTCTCACTGTGCTTCTTCACCTTTGCCAGAGGAATAATAACTTTGAAGTCCTCTTCTGTGAATATGCTGCCTTCTCACAGCTACGGCAATTCCAGCATGCGCTTGGTTTTTTAACTTTCCCTTTAAATCTCTGTGGAAGGAAGGGAAATATTTTAATGATAAAAATAAAATTCAATAATAATCACAGAAACATTTTGATGCATATTATAAACTCTTCATAAACAAAAATTTGATTTACATTTCACAATGCTTCTTCCACAAAATTTGCATAAGGTGATAATACAATATTGCTTTTTAAAACTTATGTTAGTGCACGTTATCGAGTTTGGGTGAGCGGTGGCGAGTGAGAGCGATCGCTCACCTCAAACGGCAAGGCCTGATATTGTTTCAGTCAGATTTCTAATGTGTCATTGGGATGAAGAGGCTAACCATGTGGCATACAGTTCATGTAAGTTTTGACTAATTGTTCTTACAAGCTATAAAAAAGTTACTATGCTTGTTTTGCCTCTAATTTTCTACAAAAATAGTAGAATTCCATAATTATTATTATTACTATAAATGGAAGCAATTTTAATAAACAAAATCAAAATAAAGACTTTTTGTTTTTGTGTATTTGTGGCAGCTATTATTATTACATGTTTTGGATGAATAATACATTAATTTCTAACAATTTATGGGGAAGTATGAAGAGTTGCTAATATTTTCACCACTATGTTGGACGCATGATTTTTTTACTGGACACAAATATTTTATGCATTTGCCACACATTGTACATGTATGCATCATGGGTCTGCTTAACAGGATGCCTGAATTTCTTGTAAATTATGTTAGAATAGATTACAATTTGAAATGACTTGTTACTCTTGGTGGGTAAATGTGTGTAGGGTTTAAACTCTTTCCCTAGACTAGACAAGTCTTTTTCAGAGGGCTGGGTTTTAATTCTATTGAGTCCCACCAACAGAGCTCTGAGGATGGCACTCAATAGAGCTATCTATTTTCCACAGTACAGTATGCCTACAGTGGCACCGATAGGGAGGGGTGCAAATTAGGTAGACTGTGCCTCTATCAGACAGGACCAGCTAGAATTGGTCTAAAAGCAATATTGTGATAAATTGGATTAATCATACCTGACCAAATTTATTCTGTATCACCCTTTTTTATACATGTAACAATTTTTGGGTTATAAGAATAAATGCATTGACACTCGAAAACCAAACACAAACAGGCCCTGCCTTATTGATAACTTTCTTGTGAAAAACTATACACTTTTTAATATGGAAAGCTTTAAAGTGGTTCACTTACATGTTCAAATTATTAGCTTCCCGCCTATGAAAATGATCCATGTTTATTTATTATCTGATGCTCACAATCACATGTACAGGGTGCCTTCAAGTTCTGCCAACATTAAGATTAACCTGACCATATCTCCATCATCTGCCAACAACATCCCTTTCATCATAAAGAAGTTGCAAGTGTCATCATCAATTCTGTGGGTACAAAAAAAAATGTAGTCATGCCATGTAGCCTGTGGACAATTTATTCCAAAAACATAGCACTTTTATTTAATAGTGTAGTCTGCAGGGCAGAGTACATGTGTACATACACTATGTTAGGTTATTGTTATTTCACTCCAGAAAATTGATTTCAATTCTATTCAAATGCAATTCTTTCTACACCTGGAGTCTTGCTATTCAATTCCAATTCAATCCACCTAGCTTTAGAATTAATTCAATTCGATTCAAATTCAATTTTTCAATTTCAAAATCATTTCATTTCAATTCCAATCCAATGCAGTGAAATTAACAGCGAATCAATTTCAATTCAATTCTGAGCATTCATTTCAATTCCAATTCAATTCCAATTCCAATACAGTTGCAGTTTGTGTTAATTGACCAAAGGCTGATGCATGTGTTATGCTTCCGTCAATTGCAAGCCCGGCTACCAGGGACCCGGGCACTGTAGACACAATACCCGGGACTGTCACCCTGAAATTACCAGACAGTACGTCCCCGGTCCCAGGGACTGTACCCAAAGCATAGCAGGGATTATTACAATTGCCTTTGGTAATAGATCCCGCTACGTCCCCGCTGTGCCCGGGTCCCTGGTAGCCGGGCTTGCAATTGACGGAAGCATAACAATGTGCTATTCCCGGCTGACATGGGCGGAAACAGTACCGGGGGTTTCACCCACAATTTGTGCCCCGGTACCCGGGACAATACCCGGGGCATAGCGGGGATTATTACAATTGCCTTTGGTAATCTCCCCCGCTACGTCCCCGCTGTGCCCGGGTCCCTGGTAGCCGGGCTTGCAATTGATGGAAGCATTAAAGTACGGTATTGGGAATATTGATTTTTTGTGCCTTATTTTTTACTGTAACTTTGTAACCCAGCAAGGTATTGAGATGGATGTTTTGGTATTGATGTCTAGTTTTTATACAATGTGACCAGTTTTGTAGGGTTCTGAATTCTAACAAAACCTGAGAAGAATTACAATCATTTATGTGTGAAAGCATCATAAGCATTTATTTTTCTGATTTTGAGCACGTAAGACATTTGGCCCCCAATTCAAGGCGCATGACCTTTAAAAGCGCTTTTAAATTTCAACATAATCCCATCAGCCCTCGAATTAAGGATCTGAAGGGGCACGGCAACTTTGCGAAATAAGGTGTTTTTCAAGTTCACCGACAAGCATGAATACCTAGCCGATGCACAAAGTGCGGGGGCCGGGGCCAGCGTAGTCCACTTGCCCATTTTGCATTTTGCTGGGGCCAGTATGCAAAATGGGTGGACTATACGGAGAAGTCTACTTAGTACTTGCCGCTTAGAAGATGATTTTACTTCACTGCGCAATCTCACCAAAAATGCTACCGGTGACAAGCGGCAAGCCGATATATCGATCACTCCACCGCTTTGCCGCAGCGACAGCACCACTGGAGTTGAATTCAAATCAACTCGGAGCAGTGCTGCTCTGACGTATGAAAATACAAAATACGATTTTGGAGCGGTGCTGAGCGCGCGAGCGGCAAGAGTGGCTTTCAGAGTCATGCCGCTGCCGCTCAGGCAACGCCGCTCCGCCTGCAGAATTGCAGAAATGAAGTGAATTAGCCGCATGATCATAGTGAGGAACACCCCACCTTCGCGTCCTTTATCATATGGGTGTCTATCCTGCTACGGTGGGGAATGCTTACGTACATTTCCCCGATAGCGAGTCAGTTCCACACAAATTCAATGGGTGCGACAACAAAACTTGCGCGCAGTGCGCTGTGTCATGTTGGCTCCCGATCTCCTAGCATGCTGTGCGGATGAACTTACTGGGGACCATCATGATCTTCCGCTACGTGTTTCAGGAACTACTTATTGTCCAACGTAGTGAAGAGCAGTATTCCGTTTAAAAAAATGTCAGTATGATAACACTACTCAATGTCTGTGCTGACGAAACTGTCTAAGTTGGATGTGGATAACTAGTCGGGATTATGCACTTTCAGTTTCTCACGCGTTTGAACGGGAATTGGATTGCGTACTTTTTCGATGTCTAGTGAGCAAATTTCTTCAATATTTTGAGAAAATGATGTCAAATTTTCTATTCTATATTGTTTGGTAATAATGTCTTTTGCCAATAGTATGTTTAAAGTTGTAATTTTGTGTTTTTGATCGCAAAGATCGGATATTTTCGTTCCCGATTCGAATTCTGAACCCTTCGCAAGGGTGCCGATTTCGGCAGAACTTTGACGATAATTTTGCCTTTTTGGACACTAAAATGCATTCGATCCTTAATTTTGTTTCAACCGAGTCTTAAATTAGCAAGCACATTAAGGTTGGTGCCACTTTTATATACATTGATAAAATTTTAAAGATTTTTTTTCAAGTTTCTAACCGGCGCAAATCGTTAAGTGTGTATTTCCCATTGACATCCAAAATGGGAAATACGAGTCTGATGGACATAGGAACGGCGTCCATGAGACTCAGCGAGTCTAGATAACTACATGTACATACATCGAATGTATGGAGCCGGTATATAAACCATAAGGATTGTGAAAAGCCGTAACTCACACATACGATGGGTGTACACGGGATGATGCATGAGGCTTCATGCCGCTCGGCAGAAAGTATGAAACCAGCATAAGATAGGGGACCTCGAGCTAAAACATGATATACATGTACTAATTATCTGATTTACAATGTATCTCGCCATGGCGACTGAGCGGAGTCAAATTCGGCAGGCTTGTGCATGCAATCAGCAATGTCATGATGTCGATCATGTCGATGACACATCCCCACATTCGTGACCTAAAACTACTGTCCGTGAGTTACGAATTCAAGCGGAATACAGTATAAATGTTCAACACTCTGTACGTGGTTTATCTTACCTTTAATTTTGACGGAAGTTCAAGAATTTGACCTAAAACCAGCTGCCGAATCACCACCCGACATGCCTATATGCATGTATGGTTGAGTCCAATCGCAACTTCATTTGTCAACAATTTATGCTCCCGGTGCATTTAACTTAATTTTAATTCGCCCAAACGAACTGCTAAATAGCACCAACAAAATGCGAAAACTTGCCATGGAAAATGCAATAAACATACCATACACCATATCATGTAAAACTAACGAAGAAAGTTTATTATTAAAATGGTCCTATAGCAAAATATGCTGACAAAAACTCAAACTCACGTAAAAATGCTCTGTTGTCATGTATTATCAGGTCGTAGGGATTTCTGAATAAATTGGGTTAAAACTTTCTAGCTTGGCAACACCCCGTGCTGCTGTAGTCTTGAATCGATACATAACGATATACTGGTTATCCTAGGCTAAGACTACTCTGCTGGTACCAACATATATCGATACTGTTTGTACACCAGTACCCCTTATATATGGATGCTGCTATAGTCGACGGGTGATACCATCACCAACACTGTGCCTCTTATCAACTCTGTCAGATCCGAACAACTACGATTCCTGGGACATATCCTGAGGATGCAAGAAGATGAACCATGCAGAAGATATGCTCTCTACACCCCATTACATGGTAAAAGAAGACCTGGAAGGCAAAGAACATCCTACTTGTCTTATGTGCAAAAAACTGTTGGGGGATTTCGACAACTTTCTACTGCCAGATGCCATTGCCACTTTGGCTTCAGATCGTAGTAAATGGAGAAACGTTGTAGTCGCCTGCTTCGCAGCCCAATGAAATGAAATGAATTAAACACAAAGTATTGCCTTAGCAAAGTATTCGAACAGTAGTAAACCAAAGATTTCTAGGCACAGTTTTCATAACCTACACAGGTATGGGGTCAAAGGTCATTTTGGGTCATTTGCAGAATGAATCAGAAAATCTAAAAATCGCCTAAGCACCCAGACAAACTTTTAAACGTTATACAATAATATATAGACTATCAATGGGAAATAATGAGTGTATATGGTAAATAAAATATGAATACTATGTAACGTACGACATAAAAAATAATGAACTTTTTCTCTAATATTAACCTGCAAAAGCCTAATGAACATGGAGAATTAAACACGTCCAGAACTATCCAATTCATGTATTTCAATAGAATTAGCCTTTATGATAGCATACTTTATACTAGATGTTCTAGATCATGTTAGGCCAATTGTGATGTGTTCAGATGATGAAAGACGTAATAATTTCATAGGCACCCCAGATCTAACATCCATTTTAATTGACGTGTACGAAGAGCAAAAAAAAACTTGTTACATTACACTTATTCTTTGCTTTACAAATTCATTGTTTAAACAATGTACATTGTGTATTCTTCTTGTAATATTTTATGATGTATTGTACAGCAATAAAAAAATACATATCTCAACCCGAAAAACTCTTTTTAGTCTTGCTAGATTGTCTACACTTTTAACTTGAGTACACAGAAAGTCGGAAAAACAAATAGTCAATAAGATTTTTGCAGTGTTTCTAGTAAGAGCCCGAAAATGTTTTACAGTGCATTGTAGAAAATAATCCCTATACATGCAGATATTTTATATTCATACAAAAAATGAAAGACCAAATAATGTATTAGGAATTTATCCATCTGGAAAAATAAGTTTTATTCTATACATTCTAAACAGTATTTATTCATGAATGGTATTTGGATTGAAACTTGTCACGTGACGGCTAATGGTGTTCTTAATTCAACGGTCATTCTTGTAGAAACACTCATTTTGATATTCAGCTCTGCTCTGACCCTTCCACTACTTCGGTAATATAATAAGTTTCGTATCTAGTTCAAAAGACAAGACGAAATCAACAATTAAAGAGCATAACCTAGAATTTGAAAGACGACGATTTAAAACTTTAACATGATACCAAATATTATCCGCAATGATTAGGAGCCCGCTTGAATTCATAATCTTTTCCACAGCTGTCTTCCATCATCTTCACAACAATATGTCTTAAATATGAACACCAAGAGACTTTTAAGGATCTTGATATCTTGACATCCGGTTGAACTTTGAATGACAGATATTACTCCGTTTCACTTCCCGCCTCTTAAACTCCCTATCTTACCAACCTCAGTTTTGACATTGTCTTCAACCAGTGAAACATTGTTATTTTAAAACATAAGATTAAACTAGTGAAGTGATATTCAGTCATAATTAGCATGGTAATTTAGGCGATATAAGTACCTTGGTACATCATGTAGATATAGACCACTTGACAATTGTAATGATTGAAAAAGTACCCAGTCCAGACCTTCATTTTAAAAGCATAACCTAGAGTCTGAAAACTCGCATTTAAGAATTTGAAAGACAATGATTTAAAAATTAAGCATTGTACCCAATATTATCCGCAATGATTTCATAGGCACCCCAGATCTAACATCCATTTTAATTGACGTGTACGAAGAACAAAAAAAAACTTGTTACATTACACTTATTCTTTGCTTTACAAATTCATTGTTTAAACAATGTACATTGTGTATTCTTCTTGTAATATTTTATGATGTATTGTACAGCAATAAAGAAATACATATCTCAACCCGAAAAACTCTTTTTAGTCTTGCTAGATTGTCTACACTTTTAACTTGAGTACACAGAAAGTCGGAAAAACAAATAGTCAATAAGATTTTTTGCAGTGTTTCTAGTAAGAGCCCGAAAATGTTTTACAGTGCATTGTAGAAAATAATCCCTATACATGCAGATATTTTATATTCATACAAAAATGAAAGACCAAATAATGTATTAGGAATTTATCCATCTGGAAAAATAAGTTTTATTCTATACATTCTAAACATTATTTATTCATGAATTGCATTTGGATTGAAACTTGTCACGTGACGGCTAATGGTGTTCTTAATTCAACGGTCATTCTTGTAGAAACACTCATTTTGATATTCAGCTCTGCTCTGACCCTTCCACTACTTCGGTAATATAATAAGTTTCGTATCTAGTTCAAAAGACAAGACGAAATCAACAATTAAAGAGCATAACCTAGAATTTGAAAGACGACGATTTAAAACTTTAACATGATACCAAATATTATCCGCAATGATTAGGAGCCCGCTTGAATTCATAATCTTTTCCACAGCTGTCTTCCATCATCTTCACAACAATATGTCTTAAATATGAACACCAAGAGACTTTTAAGGATCTTGATATCTTGACATCCGGTTGAACTTTGAATGACAGATATTACTCCGTTTCACTTCCCGCCTCTAAACTCCCTATCTTACCAACCTCAGTTTTGACATTGTCTTCAACCAGTGAAACATTGTTATTTTAAAACATAAGATTAAACTAGTGAAGTGATATTCAGTCATAATTAGCATGGTAATTTAGGCGATATAAATATAAGTACCTTGGTACATCATGTAGATATAGACCACTTGACAATTGTAATGATTGAAAAAGTACCCAGTCCAGACCTTCATTTTAAAAGCATAACCTAGAGTCTGAAAACTCGCATTTAAGAATTTGAAAGACAATGATTTAAACATTAAGCATTGTACCCAATATTATCCGCAATGATTAGGAGCCGGCAGTTGCTACAATTAAAAATGGTCAAGGCAGTATTTTCAGCTTATATCTACTGAGTCTATGTAGGCCGGAAATTCAAAATAGGCTTACTGAATTGTTTTATATACGTGAATAAAATACAGTACTAACTTATATCGCCCATAGTATGGTAAATATATTCTAATGGTATGTTTAAAATACATACTTTATAAAGAACCGCTAACATTTTTACAGCACACATCACGTGTCATATCCAGGAAACATTACACAATCCAATTTGTAATCAAAACTGATATGGTCTTAACCTATACACGGGCATATACATGTAACCCCTTCAATGAAAAGCTGCAAAAGTGCGCTGTTCCCGTAGTGAGAAATTCACATTAAACCATAAACATTATTCATGATTGAAATATTGAAACAATTCAAGAATATAAACAATAGATTATCATTATAAAAAGCTATTAAATACGTATATTTTCATATGATAATTTAAACGTAATAATCGACCGCAACGTCATGGGGCTTTTGTGTAACTGGTTCCGTATGGTATAGAGAACGCATTTATTTTGCATGCTACAAGTTCAAAGCGCATACAACCAAGTCCCGGGTAACGCTAAATGTTACACACAATTTCGTATAACGAATTGATAATCTGAACAGATTTTGTGGAAGAAATTTAATTAATTGTAACGGATAGACTCTACGTGCAGTCCCGCTTACATTTACGACACGAAACGTGAAGAACTGGATGTGATCCAAACTTCAAAAACTCAGTTTACACATAAATTTAGAAGAATTCAAGAACTTTCATAAAGTATTTTGATTCAAGTTCAAAGAATATAATTATTGTTTGTTTAAAAGTTATTATTGTTACTGTTGTATTCATAAAGTTGTATTGTTCTAGTTACTAATTGTTGTATTTATATTTAGTGTTACATTTTCCATTTTACATATTTATATACAGATATCGTTTATTAGTTACCCTCGTTACATTTTCCAGTTTACATATTTATATACAGATATCGTTTATTAGTTACCCTCGTTGATTATAACTGCATTTATTTACATTGTTTTCGAATTAATTTAGCATAATATTAATTCTATCAAATTATCTAGACACAGTAATAATGCCACGTCCATCAAAGAAATCACGTATTGCAAAAGCAAGCTACAGTAGGCCTAAACAGAAAAGTAAGAAAATATCAGATATACAATCTGAAAACAAGGAAGAATGCAAGAAAGAAATTACAATCGAAATATCAGAAATACAATTTGAAAACAAGGAAGAATGCGAGAAAGAAATTATAATCATCGATGATAATATTCAACCAAATCCTGATTCGATTCGCATTGCCTACGTAAATCAAGTGTCTGGTACTTTCCATCAGGGTGATTTTCTATTTAGTGACCATTCTAGAGGTGTCCAATGCTCTTGCAATACATTAGTGTATCTTTGCCGCATTCCTTTTATTTCCCGAGAATTCAATTCTGTGAATTTAGATCAAATATTGAAGGATGGCGATTATCTGTATAGAACTTTATCCCAGAAATTACGTCTATCGGGTGAACTCCACGAAAGTGGTTATTTAGAAAATACGCAATTACCTACAGAATGTAAATTACAAGACAACTCAACATATGCAATCAATTATGAACCCTTAAGATATTGCATACTCGAAAGAGAGGATGGTAATGACCTAGAACCACTCAATGTACAATTGCAAGCAGCATTTACATTGTCAGATTTAAATATACTGATATTTCAATCGTACATGATGGCAATTTACAGGGATTCAGCAACTGGATGCTATATGTTCTTTGATTCACATTCACGAGATGAATTTGGGTTCCCCACAGCAAATAACGGTCATTCAGTACTGTTGGTTTTGAAGACTTTGACAATTTACATTCTTACCTGAAAGTCTTGTGTTCAAAATTGAAAGTCACAACTGAAATATTCGGTATTCAGTCTGTACATATTCAAATGACCAGCGAAATGTTATCAGAAACTAACATTCACGACGAGGCAGGCTGTTCCACGTGGACCAAAAGTCAAGATATACCACAGACGAAGTCGACAGGACTGTCAAAATACCAAAAGTGGTATCAAAGTTTGACTACCGAAAAAAAAAATGAAAGACTCGAAAAGAAGCGAAAATGTCAAAGCAACAATATGAAATAACCGAATACGCAGAGCGCAAAAATTGCGGACACGTCAAAATACGAAATTCCTGAAAATGCAGACAACAAACGTAATCAGGCACGTCAGCAATCAAAGAAATCATATGAAATTCCAGAAAAGGCAGACAACAAACGTAATCAGGCACGTCAGCTATCAAAGAAATCATATGAAATTCCCGAAAATGCAGAGAAAAAACGTCAGCATTCAAAGAAATCATATGAAATTCCCGAAAATGCAGAGAAAAAACGTCAGCAATCAAAGAAATCATATGAAATTCCAGAAAAGGCAGACAACAAACGTAATCAGGCACGTCAACAATCAAAGAAATCATATGAAATTCCAGAAAATGCAGAGAAAAAGCGTCAGCAATCAAAGAAATCATATGAAATTCCCGAAAATGCAGAGAAAAAACGTCAGCAATCAAAGAAATCATATGAAATTCCAGAAAAGGCAGACAACAAACGTAATCAGGCACGTCAACAATCAAAGAAATCATATGAAATTCCAGAAAATGCAGAGAAAAAGCGTCAGCAATCAAAGAAATCATATGAAATTCCCGAAAATGCAGAGAAAAACGTCAGCAATCAAAGAAATCATATGAAATTCCAGAAAAGGCAGACAACAAACGTAATCAGGCACGTCAACAATCAAAGAAATCATATGAAATTCCAGAAAATGCAGAGAAAAAGCGTCAGCAAACACAGTCAAATATGTACAGGAAAAAATCGGATATCAGTACAGTAATTTTGCATTTTCAAGAATCGTGTAGAAACGATCAGCTTACTTACGTGTGTCAGATATGTCAACGTATCTTTTTCAAGAGACAAGTCAGGGCACTGTACACTAGCGCATATAATCGGTCTATCCTGGAGCAAAGTTTACCTTGCAACACCGATATAAATGCATTACCCGCAAAGAAAAATGATGAAGTTCATGATCAAGTGTGGATTTGCATGGCATGCCATGATAATTTATTAAAAGACCGTGTGCCGAAGTTGTCAACTGTGAACAAATTAGCATTAGTACAACAACCTCACCAATTAGCCGGATTAAACATGCTAGAAAGACATCTTATTTCGCCAGCTATCCTATTTATGAAAATGATCCCATTGATTAAAGGTGCTCAAAAAGGTATCAATGGACAAGTCGTGTGCGTAAAAGCTAATATTAATAACACAGCTGCGTGTTTACCAAGACTACCAACGGAACAAAGTCTTATCCGGATCAAGTTAAAACGTCGCCTCATTTACAAAGGGCATCATATGTGTCAGGACGTTAATCCAGAAAATGTTAGACAAGCACTTAAATGGTTGAAAGCCAACAATCCGGTATTTGAAGATATCGATATCAACTTTGATCAGTTTGATTCTTTGTTAGACGACCAACTAATTTCCGGCGAACACGATCAAGAAAATGACATCGCAGAACCCCATTCTCCAAATGAGAGTGAACTCGCGACTGAGTCTATAGCTAGTGACAGCACAGAATTGTACGAATACATCAATATTGATGAAGAGCAAGACATGCACGACCAAGATGAGGATAGCAGTGACAACATAGAAATGTACGATGAAGGACAAGACTTGGACAACCATGATAATGATGATGATGATGCTACCCTGACCGAAATTTGACACAATTTTGACATATGTCAAAATTATGTCAAACAAAAACGATAAGAATTGGGACATTTATTTGACACAAATTTGACATATGTCAAATTTGTATAAAAAATTTGACATATTTTTGACATAGTTCTATGTCAAAAGTGTCAAATCACATTTGTGTCAAAATCATGTCAAATATTATTTTGTGTCAAAATTATGTCAAACAGGATCATATTTGACATACTTTTGATATGTCAAATATGTGTCAAAATATATTTGATACATATTTGACATAGTACTTGGTTATGTTAAAATTGTATCAAATCGTGATCATATTTGACACACTGATGTGAATGCAGTGGTGGAGCTGCCGTTGAGGTGAGCCAGCACAGGGAATCCTTTTCTACCCTGTTGCCCAGGTGCATGCACAGCTTCCAGTCAGTGCCAAGTTATTGGAAATCCCACTTGAGGGCAAAAAATGCCACCAAATATTCAGATTTGTGCAAAATTGTGTCAAACAGGATCATATTTGACATACCCCGGTACTTTTGATATGTCAAATTTGTGTCAAAATAAATTTGATACATATTTGACATGTAGTTCTTGGTTATGTCAAAAGTGTGCCAGAATGTGATCACATGGCTGCACCACAAAGGTGAGGGGCACGGAGGGGCTTAATTTTCCATTAAGCTTAAGTTTTGCCCAATGAAAACCAAAAATCACTGAAAATATTGATGAAAACATATTAATGACAGAATTGGATGCTTTACGCCCAATATTTATTGATATACTATTTACCCGACTACCTCTCAACCAATATTTTTAAACTTGTAGCTTGACCTGTAAAATATTTTGCGAGTAATTTAATACCAAATGAAAATTCAAATACGGTATGCAAAAACAAACACATGTGACCTTAATACAGATTATTTCACATAAAGTTGTTGTGACCTTAATACAGATTATTTCACATAAAGTTGTTGATCGGTCGGAAAGAGCAATCTGACTTTTTTTGGGGCCAAATAGTGAGAAAAATAGTCTTAAGTTTGCCACTCATGTATTCTAAACAATAATTAGTACGACACATAATTAGTGCGAAGTTTTGACGGATCCATTTGAAATCATGAATCAGAAAAATGGTCTTTAAAGTTAAGTTTTATGTGCATGATCCAGATCTGCATGATCTTTAACAGTCCGAGTCAAAATTAGCAAGGTTCTTTTTTTTTCACATTCTTCTTTGCGTAAAATCTGAATTCTGAACTCCTCATTTTGCATAACTGATATGTACAGCATTTTCTTCTTGATGAGTCGCCATTGATGAGTTGCTATTCCTGCCGCATTCGGATCCCTTTTCAATAGCATCTGAAAGCAAATTGAACATAAAGATACAAATTAAATAAGCTTACACATTTGGTAGTTTTCTGAAACAACTGAAAAAAATATTTGGTGTCATCAACAAGAAATTCAGGATCATCAAGAGTATATGGTTGGGCAGGTATTTCCACATTACTTTTTTTTTTTTAGAAATTAGAATCCATCAGGAAGAATCCATTACCTGGGATTTTTTTCTCCCAGATTGACCCAAAATACATTTTCGAAGCTCTCAAGCATGCCTAGTTCTCAAGTACCGTAACTATTTCTATTAAAGGTATGATAGGCAAACCTTAGTTAACACATTTGCTATACTCATGCAGCCAAATTGGTCCAAAAATACAATACAAATTTTACATACAGCACGGGTATACATAGAAAATTAAAAGAAAAGATTTTTCAAGGAAACCTGCATAAATATGTACGGTGCGTACGTTACCGTACCGTAATACTTCAATGAATAACAATGCAATAAATGTACTTATCTTACCATTGCTAATTAATATTTATCAGTCCATATGAAACAAGTTTGGTAAATTAGATAGTGTCATTCAGTTTACGCTTTCTCAGATTAGGTGTCCATTTTCTATCTTGCTCCATCACTTGCAAGACATTTTGATATAAATGAATTATAGGGGGGGGGGGGGGCAAAGATTTTAAAGGGGGGGGCAAGCATTTTTGGCAGGTCGAAAGGGGGGGGGCAAGCAATTTTTGGCACAGATATTTTGGGCACCGTTTCTATATTACGCCCTAAAAAGGCGTAGGAAAACATTAAGAACACGTTCAAATATGCAAAATTTCCAGGGGTCCCCAAAATCTTGTATGTGTAAGGGGGGGGGGGGCAAAGATTTTATGGCACGTCAAAAGGGGGGCAAAGGTTTTTTGGCACGTCGAAAGGGGGGGGCAAAGGTTTTTGGCAGACCATTTTGAGAATTCACCCCCCCGGGTACACATAATTATTGCACCACCCCTAACCTGAGAAAGCGTAAACTGAATGATACTACCTAATTTACCAAACTTGTATCATATATGGACAGATAAATAAAAAGCAATGGTAAAAGTACATTTATTACATTGTTATTCATAAGGCAGCCACAGTGATGTGCAGTATAACGTAATGAAAACTAAATAGCTGCCTGATTTATTTGTCATTAAGTTAAAAACACCTACCATGCACAAACTTCAAGCTTGTAGTGCGCGATGGACCCATTTTCCATGCAGAAACGGCTGTAAATAGAGAAACATGCACATGGCAGCTATTATTATAACGTCAAATATGTCTGAAAATAGCTGCCTTTGTGATTAGTTCAAATGGATTTGCATTTTATTGAGTATTGTCTGAGATTTGAAGTACTATAAAAACTTTCATTAAAGGCAGCTATTAATGTGTGTGTATAACTGTATACATAATACAATAGCTGCCAGCCGGACTTTAGCTGCCGGTTGCCTCTGTCCGAACTTTAAGCTCACGCGTCACGTGGACCCCCTTCCCGACCTCCGATTGAATTTAAATTTGGAGGGGATGATTTTCTAGTTAAATGGTACAGTTTGACACTAGGAGCAAAAAATATGGTTGAAATGAGGGGCACTTGGTGCACCCTAACTGGTACAGACTACAGTGATACATGTAGTGATGTACTGTAGTCATGTGTATAAGTAGAAGTATATAGGTAAGCTTAAAATACATTTTTTAATTTTCAAAAATGTTGACTGTATACTTACCATGTGCTTTATCCAGTACATACAGCATCCGATGATGCAGTTTAGTCTTAAATTGATTGGTACTCAGTAGCAGCATGAACATGCAGCCAAAACTAAAATCTTACTCCATTGTCCCACCATGCTGCATGCATGATTCACGTCACACTGCAGTGCAGTCATAAGATTCGTTTACTATATAATAGCTCAAGCCTGTCCACCGAATCACACATTGTATATAATGTTCATGACTAGATGATATTGATGCATTCCTCCGTTGGCATGACAGACTGGCTTTAAGCTTTTAAAACGAAAATTGAACCGTTAAAATTCAAATCCACCACCACAAGCTGCCATTTTCTTTTTCTTCTTCTGAATGGAAGTTCCTCCTTTATGTAGGAGCACCGAAACAAGAAATTCCCTTGGTTTAATGGTTAGCTGCATTAGCCCAGTGCATTAATGCCCTGTTAGTAATAGGGGCTGTCATTTTTTCCCGAATGGGGTGGGGTCATGAAAATACTGGGGGGTCATAATGTTTATGCCAAAATGGGAGGGGTCATAATTTATTTACACCAAAAATAGGAGTTAATTAAAATATTTATCATGAAGAGCGCAAAATTTTGTCCATGTTCCGCTCCCTTTCCTGACACTTACTAGGCCTATAAATGTTTTTGCACGCTTCACCCCTTAGTTCAAACAATGGATTGAGTCTGCGTGGGCAGAAGGGGGGGTCATATAAATTTTCACCACGAGATTGTAAAAATTCTGATAGCACATCACTCAGCAAGACGGCTCTTAGGAATGATCCGTTTTTCATCTTGAGCTTATAGCTATAAACTAGTAATGCCATCCTTAAAAATTATGTAAATCATAATGAGTAGGCCCGGCCAGCTCTTGATGATGCCTCAAAGCAACTTAATTCATGAGACTTCCTGGAGCTGGTCCCTACACGGTCCCTGCCTGACGGGGGGAACTTTATAAGTGAAGGTATGTGCCTACTGGCATCACGAAGTAGGGGCCTATCGGTACAAAATATTGGGGGCAGGGGTCATTGGGTATAGATATCAAATAAGGGGTTATTGCGCTAGAAAATGTTGAAAAAATTGAGCAAAATTCTATTTCATTGTTCAAAATTTTCCAAATTTCAATACAAATTTGCTGAAATAAGAGAATTTGAAAGTTGCTGCATTATTTTGTGGCATTTTGGTGATACCATTCTAGAAAAAGGGGGTCATTGGGTAGTCAAAAAGAGGGGTCATCGGGTATGACTTTTTCAAAAAAAGGGGTCATCGGGTATAGTAGACTTCAAAAGAGGGGCCAACTTCTAAAGTTGAGTGCCCCCCGGCCTGGACACACCAGAAGCATACTGACCGGGGACAGGAGGAAGGGGGAACAAGTTTGCTCCATCTGGCTCGAAATACTGGGACAAAATTGCCATGACCAAAAATCGTAATTACTTTGATCTGGCTGAAAAAAAAATGGAGCAAAATCCTATTTCTTGTTCAAAATTTTCCAAATTTCAATGCAAATTTGCTGAAATAAGAGAATTTGAAAGTTGCTGCATTATGTTGTGGCATTTTAGTGATACCATTCTAGAAAAAGGGGGTCATTGGGTAGTCGCAACTAAAAAAGGGGGCGTTGGGTAGCCGCACCTAAAAAGAGGGGTATGACTTTTTGAAAAAGGAGTCATCGGGTATAGTCAACTTCAAAAGAGGGGCCTATTGACAGGCACATACTATCACTTCTAAAGTTGAGTGCCCCCGGCCTGGACACACCAGAAGCATTGGGCACACACTGGGTCACATAATTTAATTTATACAAAAAAACATTAAGAGTCCCACGTTACATCGCATGGTAAAAGTGAAAAGAACGATGTTTTAATATAAAATAATTCACTGACGTTTTGTACGAAACGTCAGTGAATTATTTTATATTAAAACATTGTTGAACAACACCTTTTTGTTCATTTTCTTTTCACATTATACAAAGCCTTATATCATGTCAGATCTTGATCTTATGTCTTGATATGTAGTTTCAATAAACCATGATAAACAGTAAATATTCTATGCGGTCATTAAATTCATATTCTCTACTGATCATGATGTTTGATTCTAAAAATTCAATGATGCTAAAAAAGATAAAACAATGTTTCATTTTACAATGTACATGCATTTGGTCAGTAAAATGTATAAGTTGGATTTGACACAATTTTGACACAATGAAATTATCAACAAAATGGCTAAGTAAAATTTGACACAAATTTGACACAATGAAATTATCATGAAAATGACTAAGTAAAATTTGACACCAATTTGACATACAAAAAATTTTTCTGAGTTGGATTTGACATAATTTTGACACACTGAAATTATCAGGAAAATGACTAAGTAAATTTTGACACAAATTTGACATACAAAAATTTTTTAAGTCAAATTTGACACAGATTTGACACAATTTTGACACAAATTTGACCCTCATACTTTTCATTTGAGAATCTAAGTTAAATTTGACATAGTTTTGACATACTTCAATTTTTTGACACATATTTGATACAATCAAATATATGTCAAAATCTATTTGATATAGTTTTGATATATCAAATTTGTATCAACATGCCATTTAACATATTTTTGATATACTTTTGATATATATTTGACATAAAAATTTCTGCGTGGGTACTAATAATGATGATGACGATGATTGTAGTAATGATGACGATGATGATGATGATCATGACATTACGAACACATCTGCTCCTCTGTATTCCTTTTTGCACCCGGTTGATTTTTCTCAATATCTTGCAGACAAGCATGACGAATCAATCCTCTGTATAGCTCCAGGTGAAGGCAATAGGCCACAAAAGGTTTTGGAAATGGAAGCGCAATCTTTTCCCGCCGAATTCCCGGATGGTTCAAATACTTTCAATGACGACAGAGAAGATAAATTATCGCCATCTCGCTATTTCAATGCACGCATATTGTCAGCAGACAACAGGTTTGCCAGAAACCCAGATTATATCTTTTTGCGTTGTATGCAACAGAGGTACAACAGATTTGTGACAATATTCAAATTGCACTTCGTAAAGGTAGTACCAAGACTGCAGATGGAAGAAAGATAACAGCTTCAATGTTAAGAAACCATGAAGAAGTGAAGGGTCTGATTCGAAGAGATGAAGGGTATAGATTCCTAGCCAAGATACGAGGAACGCCCGCTTACTGGGAAAAATCAAAGAGAGATGTTTTCGCAATGATACGACAACTAGGAATTCCTACCTTTTTTATCACCTTTAGTGCTGCTGATAGACGTTGGATTGACATAGACAATGGTATCCTAATATCACAAGGAAAACAGCCAATGACCGCAGAACAGCATAAGAACATGACCTGGGAAGATCATTGTAAGATCATAATGTCAAATCCTGCAGCAGCAGCCAGAATGTTTCAGCAAAGAGTCCATACGTTAATTAATGACGTCATTCTTTCTCCAGCCAATCCTATTGGAAAAGTCGAAGACTATTATTACAGAACCGAGTTCCAACAGAGAGGTTGGCCACATATTCACATGATAGCATGGGTGAAAGATGCGCCAGAATTCGATACAGATCCAGACGAGGAAATCGCTGAATTCATTGACAGATATGTGTCATGTGAACTTCCTCCAGAGGAAGACGTCGAATTGCATGAAATAGTATCAAAAGTACAGATGCATACTAAATCCCATACACGGTCATGCAGAAAAACTGGTCAGGTATGCCGATTTAACTATCCTAGGCCACCATCGAACGAAACCTTCATTTGCAGACGTCCAGAATCCATAGACGATCTAGATCTTAATGAACTGGAAGCGGAAGTGGAGCGTACAGATAGAAAAGAAAGGGAAGAGAATGCAAAGGAGACTATTAAGAAAATGTGGAAAGAAATTGAATCAGCCACCGATGACACAGATTTTGATGAAATCCTCCAGAAAATACAAATAACACACAGTCAATTTGAAACATGCTTAAGCACACTTGCCAAAAGAAACACCGTCTATCTGAAACGACGTCTCAAAGATCAATGGGTAAACAACTACAATCCTCACTTGATAAGATGTTGGAATGGAAACATGGACATACAGTACATATTAGATCCATTTGCGGCTACAATATACATGCTCTCGTACCTGACGAAGTGTGAAAGAGAAATGGGTGACTTGCTCAGAAACGCACAAAGAGAAGCTAGAGAAGGAATGTCGATGTTCTTACCGAACTTAGAAAAGTTGGTAACGTATACTTGCAACACAGAGAAATCAGTGTAATGGGTGCTATTTACATGGTTTGCAGTATGCCTTTGAAACAAAGCTCACGTAATGTTGTGTTTGTTCAAACTGATGTTGATGGACACAGGATATCGTTGCCACTCCAACAACTTCAAGAGAATGCTGGAAATTCTGAAGAAGTTTGGCAAACTTCTCAAATTGAGAAATACATCGGTCGACCTAAGGTAGCAAAATATGAAAACATGTGCATGGCAAAGTTCTTCTCTAGTCATTATCAAGTATCTAGCAAAGAAAGTACACAGACAGAAAACGAAACTGATGATCAGACAGAAGATGACCAAAGTGATTATGAAGATGGAAGTGTACCGGAAGAAGGAATTAAGAGATGTCGACCAAAGAAAAAGGCTATCGCATTGTCGGGATGCTCAGCGAAAATGAAACAACGAACCACCGGAAAACCAGCTGTCATTCGTTATCCTCGAGTATCAATTCATAGGGATAAAGAGCGTTACCATATGAACATGCTACGTCTATATCTGCCACACAGAAGAAAGCAAATCAAACCTGCAACATATGAAACGTATGAAAGTTATCACTTACAAGGTCGCGTAACCATTAATGGCGAAATCGTTTCAGTTCAAGAAATAGTGCAACACAACATGAAAGAATTCGAACCAGATAACGGTGCCCTAGATAATGCATGGGATGCACTCCAAGAAATACCCGACCTTCAAGATGCATGGAATGCTTTAAATCCACAAGGAGAACAACAACAGCAGGATGATAGATTGGACCGTAATTTGTACGAGGATTCAGATGACGAGCTTGCTGAAATCGAAATTCCTGAATTACAGCAGCCGCAACAACAACGTCAAGATTTACCGAGGTGTGCAATAGAAACATGCCGTCCTGAAATTACAGAAGAACAAGCAGAATCTATGATGCGACAGTTGAACGACAAACAACGTCAACTATTTAACTATGTTACCAAGTGGTGCAATGACAAGGCCAGTGACCATACCATATCACCATTCCACATTTTTCTTACTGGAGGAGCTGGAACTGGGAAATCACATCTGATCAAGTGCATAACATATTATGCTAGAAAACCTTTCTTCCAATGACAGAAAATGCTGAGGAAGTGACTGTTTTACTACTTGCCCACATGGGAACTGCCGCCTTTAATATATATGGCCAAACAATCTGCACTGGGTTAAAGATACCTCCCAGAGGATCGCATCATTACACGCCTCTTGCAGAAGAATCTGTAAACACGTTGCGAATGAAGTATCGACACCTACAACTTGTCATCATTGATGAAATATCTATGGTGAGTGTACCACAGTTTGACTATATAAATGGTCGATTGCAACAGATCAAAGGTTGTCCAGACACCACTTACTTTGGCAATGTGTCAATTCTTGCAGTTGGAGATTTTTATCAATTACCGCCTATTTCTCCAAGAACACCATTGTGTCTTCCACGTGATGATATATTAATGGACCTCTGGAACCTATTCAATGTTGTTGAACTGACAGAAATTATGCGTCAAAAAGATGATGTCGTCTTTGCTCAAATGCTGAACAGACTTCGCACAAGGAAACGAAATGAACCAATAAGCGATACTGATATGAAGTTACTTCAGTCACGTACAGTTTCCGGTAACCACGATAACGGACTATCCGCTCCCGATGACGCAATGCATCTATTTTATCGCAACGATGATGTCGATGACCATAATGAGAAAATGCTAGCTACCTTGAGTACACATATACATACGATACAAGCCATTGACATTGATCAAACAGGTGGGCGAATCATAAGAAGAAATGAGCAACCACATAAGACAACACGCAAAGATCGCAACACAACTTTGGCAGATGAACTGAAATTAGCAGTGGGTGCCCGAGTTATGCTGATATCGAACGTTGATGTGACTGACGGTCTGTGCAATGGAGTTTCTGGCGTATTTAAAGGTATCGAATTCTGCAACTCGACAAATATGCCAACTGTCGTATATGTCAAATTTGATAGTTCTCGTATTGGTGCCAAGGCAAGAACAACAGAATTCATCCCACCACACTATCAAGAATGTACTCCCATAAAGCCACGCAAGGAATCGTTTCAGTTGAAAGGAAAGACGTTTACCACAACCAGAGAACAGATACCGTTAAAACTTTCCTGGGCTGTAACCATTCACAAGATCCAAGGACAAACTACGGACAAAGCAGTAATATCATTGAAATACTTGCAGCAGGCAATGGCATACGTAGCACTTAGTCGAGTCACTCATCTTGATGGAATGTATCTGATGAATTTTGATGCCAGAAGAATCTATTGTGATGAAACTGTTGCAACCAATATTGCCAAGATGTCGCAATGTGATCTTTCCGTAGCTAACCCTTTATTAGAAATAGACCACAACAACTATTTCATTATTGCACATCATAACATACAGAGCCTAAATCGACATTTCGAAGATATGAAAAACAATAGCGAGTTCAGAAAAGCTCACGTCATTTGCTTATCTGAAACCTGGTTGACAAGTAGCAATAACCCTGAAACAATTGCAATTGATGGTTATTCATTGGAATCAATCAATTCTGGTAGTGGAAGAGGGGTTGCCATCTATGTTCAAAACAGTGTGAAATACAATATATTACCATTGATAACTGAGCACTCCGATGTATTAGCGATAAGAACATCAGGAAGAACCAACTTGCTGATTGCAGCTATATACAAACCTGTTGCAACAAGCTCAAGAGTATTCAATGATGAAATGAATGAGATAACAGCCCAGATTGAAAATCTAGAAACAGATTTTAAAGTCCTTGTGGGAGACTTCAATCGAAACTTGATAAAAGAGCAAGTCCTGCCTGCATTCAGACAATACAATCAATTGATTGAAGACCCAACTACTACCAAAGGAACTCTTTTGGATCATATATATATCAAACCAACACCGCAGAACTACAATGCTTCAGTATTGACTTCCTACTACAGTTACCATCATCCAACATTTGTTGCCATAAAGTATTAGGAACTTCACAGTCTTGATATTGAAGGATCCACATTGATTTCAGTCAACTCTAGTAACGGTAAAGGAATAATTGAAATGATCATTTAGTGACACTCCAAATTGTATTATTTGCAATTCTATAGAAGACAATGAACACGTTCTCGTGGTACAAAAACAATCATTTTGGTTGAAATTCTCCAATTATATGTATCAATTCATGAAAACGCTTTTAATGTTGATGTATCACTGCATACAATTATTTTTGGATGGAATATCAATGATAAACTTAATATTGTAACCAATATTTCGATTGAATTTGCATCTTTTTCTATATACAAGATTAAAACAAAGAGACCAACAAGTTCCTATTGACAATTTACTTTTTACAATAAACTCAATGATATTATGAAGAACTCGACAAGATATAATGATAAATGAAGTACAATAAAACGAATGTCAAACATGTTCGAATGTTATGTAATATACAAAGTGTAACTCCATCGTGAGTATATTTAATGGTATTGTTTAAAACTGAAAGTGTTTGTTACAATATATTTGAATTTATATTTGACCATTGTGATCAAAAAACACTGAAAAGAGAAAAATAATTTACAATAATTAATGTGCAATATACTGTATACTAGTAATAATCAATATCTACATGTGCAATAATAGTGTAATGAACACTACAGCAAAAATCTTATATGCGAAATCAACATTAATGTATTACATAATAAAATGTGACGTATTTTCATCTACAATGCTGTCCAATTTGTTATTTGTATTGAATTATTTTGCAATTATAAATTTGCCATCTTTTTATTATCATAGAGCTCAAAATAGGCTCGTCTGGTCCAGGAGAGCAGGTTTTACTGCTCTCACCGAAACGAGTCTTAAAACTACCGATCCTCAAAAAATTGAGGATCTGTGGTTAAAACCAGAATGCGGCAATCTGGATCACTGACGAGGAGCCACATTCGCATTCCCTGATTTGGCCCCCAAGTTCGGCACATTAAAGGGGCATTTCGTGATCCACAGCCTCATCCCCCCACTTTTGTCAAAAAAAGTTGAGATTTTTATATCACTGGAAACCTCTGGCTACATAATGTTTATGTACAAAATATTTCTTGCAAATTAATTCGTTTTGCAAAGATATCGTGAAATGTGAATTTCGTTCTGGTGCACCATAACGAAATTACAACGCATTGTCTATGGAGCAGTGTAATACACATAATCATGCATAACTCGCAAACGCAAATTCGGAATCAACTGAAATTTTGGGAATAGGCTTTTTTCGTGGATATGTACTGAAAAATGTCATAAAAAGAGGATGCTAGGATCACGAAACACTCCTTTAAACAGGAACAAAATTAAAATGGGAACAATGCATTTTGTCGGTGTACATAAGGTTTTTTTTCATTGAGGTCAAAGGTCATTAAGGGGGTCAAAAGGTCAATCACAAATTTAAAAAAAATCAAAATCCATGTATAAGTTCCGATTAGGCTGAAATTCACCAGGAATATTTCTTATCACATCCTAAGCACAATGCAAGACCAGTTGACCCCATCCGTAACCCAGGGGTCAAGTTATAGGGGCCAAATTGCGGCTTGTATTCAGCGTCTGTTGACTCTAGTTTCTTACAAGCCGACGACGGATGTCGGCTTGTTCTGTCTCTTCTCAATTCTTTCTTCTTCTTTCTTCTTCTTTCTTCTTCTTTCTTTCTTCTGGCAACCAATCAACTGCATCTAGCTTCGCAAAGGATTGACAGATTTCAACCAAAGTTGACCCAAATGACCACTGGGCTAGGCCAAACCTTCCATTTGACTTTGACCTCGCTGTGACCTTTGACCTAGCTATAATGGTCAAAAATGTGATTTCACAAAAAATGCTACTCCTTCCACAAATTTCATGCAATGATCATGTGACTCATGCATATGAATCAACATGTGGCAGTGCTTAAAACTTTCTAAAAAGAATTGAGGTCAAAGGTCATTAAGGGGTCATTTCCGGTCTGAAAGCTAAAAATATTCAAAAATCACTGTCTTTACAAAATATATAGCAGAGAGTCGCCATTAGCACACATGCATTGCTACTAGCCAGGGTCTTTAGGATGCCTACAGGTTTGGGGTCAAAGGTCATTAAGGGGTTACTTCCGGTCAAAAACCAAAATGTTCAAAAATTTTTATCTCAAAATGTATATATACGAGAATGATATAACCAACATACATGAATTAGTGTTCCCTGATGTATGCATGGTATTTTTATTTTGGGGGTCAAAGGTCATTAAGGGGTCACTTCCTGTTTTTAGCTGAATAACTTTAAGAATTTTTATCTCAAGAACTAAACATGTTAGAATTTTTTAATTAAAATTGGAACAATGCATTTTGTCGGTGTACATAAGGCTTTTTTTTTTTTTAGGTCAAAGGTCATTAAGGGGGTCAAAAGTTAATCAAAAATTTAAAAAAATCAAAATCCATGTATAAGTTCCGATTAAGCTGAAATTCACCAGGAATATTTCTTATGACATCCTAAGCACAATGCAAGAGCAGTTGACCCCATCCGTAACCCAGGGGTCAAATTATAGGGGTCAAATTGCGGCTTGTATTCAGCGTCTGTTGACTCTAGTTCTTTCTTTCTTCTTTCTTCTTCTGGCAACCAATCAACTGCATCTAGCTTCGCAAAGGATTGACAGATTTCAACCAAAGTTGACCCAAATGACCACTGGGCTAGGCCAAACCTTCCATTTGACTTTGACCTCGCTGTGACCTTTGACCTAGCTATAATGGTCAAAAATGTGATTTCAAAAAAAATGCTACTCCTTCCACAAATTTCATGCAATGATCATGTGACTCATGCATATGAATCAACATGTGGCAGTGCTTAAAACTTCCTAAAAAGAATTGAGGTCAAAGGTCATTAAGGGGTCATTTCCGGTCTGAAAGCTAAAATATTCAAAAAATCACTGTCTTTACAAAATATATAGCAGAGAGTCGCCATTAGCACACATGCATTGCTACTAGCCAGGGTCTTTAGGATGCCTACAGGTTTGGGGTCAAAGGTCATTAAGGGGTTACTTCCGGTCAAAAACCAAAAATGTTCAAAAAAATTTTATCTCAAAATGTAAACAGACCAGAATAATATAACCAACATACATGAATTAGTGTTCCCTGATGTATGCATGGTATTTTTATTTTGTGGGTCAAAGGTCATTAAGGGGTCACTTCCTGTTTTTAGCTGAATAATTTCAAGAATTTTTATCTCAAGAACTGAACATGTTAGAATTTTTTAATTAAAATTGGAACAATGCATTTTGTCGGTGTACATAAGGTTTTTTTACATTATGGTCAAAGGTCATTAAAGGGGTCAAAAGGTCAATCAAAAATTTTCAAAAATCAAAATCCATGTATAAGTTCCGATTAAGCTGAAATTCACCAGGAATATTTCTTATGACATCCTAAGCACAGTGTAAGAGCAGTTGACCCCATCCGTAACCCAGGGGTCAAGTTATAGGGGTCAAATTGCGGCTTGTATTCAGCGTCTGTTGACTCTAGTTATTATTATCATATTATATTAAAAATCATGATTGTTTTACTTTCAGAATTTTAAGCTTACTGTTCTCTATAGGCTATAATGTATACTTACCTAGCCGGGACACCGGCTAGGTCTTGTGATGCTATCGGATCTTTACCTAGCCGGGACACCGGCTAGGTCTTGTGATGCTATCGGATCTTTCTTCTTTCTTCTTTCTTCTTTCTTCTGGCAACAAATTTCAAAATGCTTCTTCTCCTACATGTTACATCCTACAATGACGTCACTTGCACATATGCATCGGCTATATCCAGTGTCTATAGGATATTCACAAATTTGGGGTCAAAGGTCATTAAGGGGTCATTTCCGGTATAAAACCAAATATCTTCAAAGTGCTTCTTCTCCTACATGTTACATCCTACAATGACGTCACTTGCACATATGCATCAGCTATATCCACTGCCTATAAATTATTCACAGAATTTGGGTCAAAGGTCATTAAGGGGGTCATTTCCGGTCTGAAAGCTAAAAATATTCAAAAAATCACTGTTTTTACAAATTACATAGCAGAGTGTTGTCATTAGCACACATGCATTGCTACCAACCAGGGTCTTTGGGGTGTCTACAGTTTTGGGGTCAAAGGTCATTAGGGGTCGCTTCCGGTCAAAAACCAAAAATCATCAAATATGTTCATTTTTTTTTTATCTCAAAACGTAACCAGAGCAGAGTTGCATAAACTTCATATATGCATTAGTGTTACCCGATGTGAGCATGGTATTTTTATTTTTTTGGTCAAAGGTCATTTAGACGTCATTTCCGGTTTAAAGCTAAATAACTTCAAGAATTTTTATCTCCAAAACTAAGCATAGCAGATTTTTTTTATTTAAACTTTAACAATGCATTTTCGTGGTGTATATTAGGTTTTTTTGTATTGGGGTCAAAGGTCATTAAGGAGGTCAAAACGTCAAATTTGCAAAAAAAATGTTTAAAATTACGGAAAGTAGCTATATCTCAGCCTATGGAAGACGGATAAAGCCCCTACATGCTACAGTGATGCACCATTAATGGTATGAGATGTCCATAAACTTGAAGACTGGCATTTCCGGCTCCGGCTAGGTCCAGATCTGTAACCAGATCTAGTTACCTAGCCGGGACACCGGCTAGGTCTTGTGATGCTATCGGATCTTTACCTAGCCGGGACACCGGCTAGGTCTTGTGATGCTATCGGATCTTTCTTCTTCTTTCTTCTTCTGGCAACAAATTTCAAAATGCTTCTTCTCTTACATGTTACATCCTACAATGACGTCACTTGCACATATGCATCGGCTATATCCAGTGTCTATAAGATGTTCACAAATTTAGGGTCAAAGGTCATTAAGGGGTCATTTCCGGTATAAAACCAAATATCTTCAAAATGCTTCTTCTGCCACAAATTACATAGTACGATGATGTCACTTACACATATGCATCGGCTATTACAGGTACACAAAAGTTATTCTCCGATTTTGGGTCAAAGGTCATTAAGGGGGTCATTTCCGGTCTGAAAGCTAAAAATATTCAAAAAATCACCGTTTTTACAAATTACATAGCAGAGTGTTGTCATTAGCACACATGCATTGCTACCAACCAGGGTCTTTGGGGTGTCTACAGTTTCGGGGTCAAAGGTCATTAAGGGGTCGCTTCCGGTCAAAAAACAAAAATCATCAAATATGTTCATTTTTTTTAAATCTCAAAACGTAACCAGACCAGAGTGACATAAACTTCATATATGCATTAGTGTTACCCGATGTATGCACGGTATTTTTATTTTTTTGTTCATAGGTCATTTAGATGTCATTTCCGGTTTTAAGCTAAATAACTTCAAGAATTTTTATCTCCATAACTAAGCATAGTAGATTTTTTAAATTTAAACTGTAACAATGCATTTTAGCGGTGTATATGAGGTTTTTTTTGTATTGGGGTCAAAGGTCATTAAGGAGGTCAAAACGTCAAATTTGCAAAAAAATGTTTAAAATTACGGAAAAGTAGCTGTATCTCAGCCTATGGAAGACGGATAAAGCCCCTACATGCTACAGTGATGCACCATTAATGGTGTGAGATGTCCATAATAGCCGGACAAAGGTCAAACTTTAAGTTAAGAGTGGCATTTCCGGCCCGGCTAGGTCCAGATCTGTAACCAGATCTAGTTCTTTCTGCTTCTTTCTTCTGGCAACAAATTTCAAAATGCTTCTTCTCCTACATGTTACATCCTACAATGACATCACTTGCACATATGCATCGGCTATATCCAGTGTCTATAGGATATTCACAAATTTGGGGTCAAAGGTCATTAAGGGGTCATTTCCGGTATAAAACCTAATATCTTCAAAATGCTTCTTCTCCTACATGTTACATCCTACAATGACGTCACTTGCACATATGCATTGGCTATATCCAGTGCCTATAAATTATTCACAGAATTTGGGTCAAAGGTCATTAAGGGGGTCATTTCTGGTCTGAAAGCTAAAAATATTCAAAAAATCACTGTTTTTACAAATTTCATAGCAGAGTGTTGTCATTAGCACACATGCATTGCTACTAGCCAGGGTCTTTGGGGTGTCTACAGTTTTGGGGTCAAAGGTCATTAAGGGGTCGCTTCCGGTCAAAAACCAAAAATCATCAAATATGTTCTTTTTTTTTTATCTCAAAATGTAATCGGACCAGAGTGACATAAACTTCATATATGCATTAGTGTTACCCGATGCATGTACGGTATTTTTATTTTTTTGGTCAAAGGTCATTTAGACGTCATTTCCGGTTTTAAGCTAAATAACTTCAAGAATTTTTATCTCCATAACTAAGCATAGTAGATTTTTTTAATTTAAATTTTAACAATGCATTTTCTTAGTGTATATGAGGGTTTTTTTATATTGGGGTCAAAGGTCATTAAGGAGGTCAAAACGTCAAATTTGCAAAAAATTGTTTAAATTTACGGAAAAGTAGCTGTATCTCAGCCTATGGAAGACGGATAAAGCCCCTACATGCTACAGTGATGCACCATTAATGGTGTGAGATGTCCATAAACTTTAAGACTGGGATTTCCGGCTCCGGCTAGGTCCAGATCTGTAACCAGATCTAGTTCTTCTTTCTTTACCTAGCCGGGACACCGGCTAGGTCTTGTGATGCTATCGGATCTTTCTTTCTTCTTCTGGCAACAAAGCGTGACATTTTGCGTGACTTACCACGTTTCGCCCTAGCTCTCTTATGCTTTGACAGATTTCAACCATACTTGAGCCAAATGACCACTGGACTAGGCCAAACCTTACATTTGACTTTAACCTGACTGTGACCTTTGACCTTGACCTTATGGTCAAAAATGTTGATTTCACAAAAAATGCTTCTCTTTCCACAAATTACATGCAATGATCATGTGACTCATGCATATGAATCAACATGTGGCAGTGCTTAAAACTTATTTTAAAAAATTGAGGTCAAAGGTCATTAAGGGGTCATTTCCGGTAAAAGTCTGAAAAATGTGTAAAAAATATTCAAAAAATCACTGTCTTTACAAATTATATAGCAGAGAGTCGCCATTAGCACACATGCATCGCTACTAGCCAGGGTCTTTAGGATGCCTACAGTTCTGGGGTCAAAGGTCATTAAGGGGTTACTTCCGGTCAAAACCAAAATTATCAAAAATGTTCAAAAAAATTTTATCTCAAAATGTAAACAGACCAGAGTGACATAAACTTCATATATGCATTAGTGTTACCCAATGTATGCACGGTATTTTTATTTTTTTTGTCAAAGGTCATTTAGACGTCATTTCCGGTTTTAAGCTAAATAACTTCAAGAATTTTTATCTCCATAACTAAGCATAGTAGATTTTTTTAATTTAAACTGTAACAATGCATTTTCGCGGTGTATATGAGGTTTTTTTTATATTGGGGTCAAAGGTCATTAAGGAGGTCAAAACGTCAAATTTGCAAAAAATTTTTTAAAATTACGGAACAGTAGCTGTATCTCAGCCTATGGAAGACGGATAAAGCCCCTACATGCTACAGTGAAGCACCATTAATGGTGTGAGATGTCCGTAATAGCCGGTCAAAGGTCAAACTTTAAGTTAAGACTGGCATTTCCGGCCCCGGCTAGGTCCAGATCTGTAACCAGATCTAGTTCTTTCTTTCTTTCTGGCAACAAATTTCAAAATGCTTCTTCTCCTACATGTTACATCCTACAATGACGTCACTTGCACATATGCATCGGCTATATCCAGTGTCTATAGGATATTCACAAATTTGGGGTCAAAGGTCATTAAGGGTCATTTCCGGTATAAAACCAAATATCTTCAAAATGCTTCTTCTCCTACATGTTACATCCTACAATGACGTCACTTGCACATATGTATCGGCTATATCCAGTGCCTATAGAATTATTCACAGAATTTGGGGTCAAAGGTCATTAAGGGGTCATTTCCCGTCTGAAAGCTAAAATATTCAAAAAATCACTGTTTTTACAAATTACATAGCAGAGTGTTGTCATTAGCACACATGCATTGCTACTAACCAGGGTCTTTGGGGTGTCTACAGTTTTGGGGTCAAAGGTCATTAAGGGGTCGCTTCTGGTCAAAAACCAAAAATCATCAAATATGTTCAATTTTTTTAAATCTCAAAACGTAACCAGACCAGAGTTGCATAAACTTCATATATGCATTAGTGTTACCCGATGTGTGCACAGTATTTTTATTTATTTGGTCAAAGGTCATTTAGACGTCATTTCCGGTTTTAAGCCAAATAACTTCAAGAATTTTTATCTCCATAACTAAGCATAGTAGATTTTTTTAATTTAAACTGTAACAATGCATTTTTGCGGTGTGTATAAGGTTTTTTTTATATTGGGGTCAAAGGTCATTAAGGAGGTCAAAACGTCAAATTTGCAAAAAAATGTGTAAAATTACGGAAAAGTAGCTGTATCTCAGCCTATGGAAGACGGATAAAGCCCCTACATGCTACAGTGATGCACCATTAATGGTGTGAGATGTCAATAATAGCCGGTCAAAGGTCAAACTTTAAGTTAAGACTGGCATTTCCGGCCCCGGCTAGGTCCAGATCTGTAACCAGATCTAGTGTTACCCTGGTACTGTACTGTAGTGTGCTGATCATCATGATCATGTGATGCTGTACCTCAAATAGAGGCAGGCAGCGCCACGGGGGGGGGCATGGTGGAAAATGCCCACCCCAGTCAGGGCCGGATTTATCTTTTTTGGGGCCCTGGCCAGGCCAAAATTTGGAGGCCCCCAAATGCACCGGGAGGAATGCATGTGCACTCAAGTGGCTCAGTTGTTAGATTTACAAAATTACAATTTTAGACTATTTTAGCCAAAATTGAAGCTGAATTTTATTATAAATATAATGGGCCCAAAACATGGTGTTTTTTGGCTAAAATGGAAGATGCACACTGCACAGGGCCATTTTGGGGGCCCGGGCCCATCTGGCCCTATGGTAAATCCGGCCCGGCCCCAGTCAGAACCCTTCCCCTTGTTTCCCCCAGTAAAATACCAAAATAACGAAAATTCCCACTTTTTACCACATTTTTGGGCAATTTTTTATATTTTGCCCCCCCTGAAATTCACTTTGCCCCGTCAATGCCCCCCGAAAAAATTCCTGGCGCTGCCACTTAGTAGAGGTTAATGACTGCGCATCAGTTGTTTGGGTATTGTGATATATTAACATTGTGCTTTGGAACCGAGGAATATCCCGAGGGGCGCCCCGGCACAGTTTTATCCATGGTCCTGGAGTTTTACAGAAGATTTATGGTTCCTTTTTTTTATCTTTCAATATTTATTGGTTTTTATTCATAAACAAAAAATAAATGACAATTAACATCAAATCATACACAAAAAGGGACAAAAAGGTAGCAACAATGGTTATAAAAATGTACACAAATTATGCAGTCACTTCTACCCAGATACACTACATGTAATCCCTGGGGGGTTACTCACTATTTGACTTGCTACGCACCCGCGTCCAAGAAAAACGTCTAAAAGGGTATGTTTTTCACCACACAGCGTTGTCAACATCTTTTTGAAAAAGGGGTACTTTTTCAGAAGGCATCGCCATTAATTTAGGGGTCCTTTTTCAGCCAGATCCTTAGACGTTTAAGGGGTTAGTAAAAATCTAGATACTATGTCAAATCTCCATTTACGAAAGTGGCATGCGAGTTTGTTTTCCTTTTTAGCAAGGAAATACTCTGTATCTCTGTTTATTTTAATAAAAGCCTTAAGATCAATTGTATTGGGAGTTTTGTTTTGAAATTTACACACATAGTATTTGACACTCAAAAACAAGTACTATGTCAAAAACATATCATCGAGCACCCCAAAATTGTTTTCAAAGGTTGAGATATCAAAATCAATATCATCTTTATTTTTAATAATTTTAACTATATCTTCCCAAAGGGTTTGATTTTCTCACATTCACAAAAAACATGGGCAATTGTTTCAGGCATCTTATTGCAAAATGCACAATTTGGAGAAATCCCTTCTTTTGAACAAGAAATCATTAAAAGCAATGGCTTTATGGAAGATTTTGAAATAAAATGAGCGAAATCGAGAATCAATTGAACATTTACTATACTATTACGAAGATGAATTTGGTCCCAATCCAAGTCCTCGGGGTCAACTCATTCCAAAAACTAATACGTTTTTCAGGAACACATTTCTCAATCATAATAGAATAAGCATGGAGCTTGGATAAACCAGCTTATCAAAAATCTCCACACTAGAAATTTCAATGTTTGGATTATCAGGAACAGGAACATTTTTCATAAAAAAATTAAACTTCTTTCTGTCATGATTCGAAATATCAAAATCAAGAATCAATTCTTCAAATAATTTACTACCTGGGGGAGGGTTTAAAAGTAAATCATCAACATACACAATTACCTTTATCACACCAGTATTCATAGTAAAAGTACTGTTTAGATTTTGAATGAATATTTCTAAAAAACCATAAAGATTGGCAGGCACCAAGATTAGGTAAACATACCAAGTTCTGAGGGAATCAGCTAATTGGGTACAATTAAGCTTATTTAAAATACTTTCAGGAGCATATGATTTCCATAAAATATCACCATATATATATGCGATCTAATGCAGATTACTCAATAGTTTTCCAAAGACTGTTAAAATTATTATCATCAAGCAGTAAATTAACCCAATTCATTTTTTTGAGCCAAGGCAAAAGTGTAAGGGTCTATCATACGAATGCCACACAGAGAAAAATCATTGCGCACACATTTTCTTCTGACTCTATCATTACCAGCATTCCAAATGAATTTGAAAAACTGTTTGTTTTAGGTCTTTAAATAAAGAATTGGGAATTTTAATACTCAAAACTGAAAAAAGATAGAGCAGCTGAGGCAAAAGAAGTGCTTTTTTTTAACACAAGTTTTTCCTATCAAAGAAAGTTTTCTAGCGCGCCAGCAATTTAAGGTTCCCTCAATCTGTTTTAAAAGCTTAACCTTATAGTTGAGATCAAACATTAACTTAAAATTCAATGAAAAATGAATACCCAAAATTTTAAAATCTCTAGTTTTCCAAAGAAAACCTAGCCCAGAAAAGGGACGATTTAAACCTTTCATTGAGCCAATCCAAATAGCTTCGGATTTGGTGAGATTGATCTTGCAGCCAGAACAAGTTGCGAATCTTTGTAAAGTTTCAAAAAGGTTGTTTTAAAAGGAATCAGGCAAGCCATCCAGGAAACAGGTTGAGTCATCTGCTAACAAAGATATGGTTCCCTTTCTTTTCAAATAGCTCTTTTCTGGTTAATTGTTTTTAAAAAAAATGGTCATGTGATGAACGTCAGTCTGTGAGCACGTTTGTTGGCGGATGCTCCCGAATTTTTCATCATTTTAACCGTTCAGCTGTCATTTTTACTACTCTTATCCCAATGCCAAATAATAAAAACTCAGGGACAAATAAGAGAGCGGGTTCGCCCATGAAAAGTCAGCTGGAAAACAGCAAAAAGGCTGCAAAATCGTTAAGCTTCTGTGATGAAAGTATGGACACAATGGGCAGCAGTGATCCCGCTACTTTCGGTGTAAACAAACTCAAAGATGGCAGCGCCCATGGATCGGGAGCCGCCTACTCCTCTTTTCGCCAAACGCAAAGAGTTTCTTGAACATTTGCTGTTAAAATAAGAAAAGTTTCAATGCTAATTTATTGCACATTCTAGGTAAGCGTGGATAACCGAGTGAGAGGGTTTTCAATAAAACATTTTTCCTGTCAAAACTGAAGCATCCTCTGTATAAAAGAAAATATGAAAGAAAAATTTGACCTTTCATATCATGCATATTGAAGATATGGACTTTTCTCCCAAAAAGACCTATTTTTTTTGGTGTTTTGTGGAAAATAATCCATATCTTCAATACGAAAGGTCAAAATTTTCAATTGATCGTCGGCTTTTCATCCCACCTACATGTACATACACTTAAAAGTATAAATCATCAGATTTATAAAGTTTACTTCGAGCACTGTTAAATGTCAAAAATATAAATTTTCAATCATTTGCCATAAAATGTGTATTACATAGCGAATTTCAAAAAATCAAAATTATTTGATATCAGAAGCCCATTCTTCGTATTCAGAATGCAATTCGATATGTCTGATGTGCTCTAATGTCCCACAATAATTAATACTGTCCAAACGTTCATACCCCATCCCTTAATACACATTAATGTTTTTTAGGCAAATAAAATTCCAAAATATGTTACATTCAATTTCTGCCTTTGCTTGTCACATGGTAGGCCTATGTCGAAATGCCCTTTTAACATTCATGCGTGTGGAACGCACAAAAAATTTGGAATGTGCTTGCCTTCTCGTACATTTTCACAGACTTTTACCCCAACATTTTTTTGATCCCCCTATTTAAAGGAGTATTTCGTGATCCTAGCATCCTCTTTTTATAACATTTTTCAGTATTACACTACTCCATAGACAATGTGTTGTAATTTCGTTCTGCTATACCAGAACGAAATTCAAATTTCACGATATCATTGCTAAACAAATTAATCTGCAAGAAATTTTTTGTATAAACATTATGTAGCCAGAGGTTTCCAGTGATATAAAAATCTCAACTTTTTTGAGAAAAGTGGGGGATGATGCTGTGGATCACGAAATGCCCTTTAAAGGACTGAATTTTTTGATCCCCTTTTAGGACCCATTTTTTTAATACCCATATTTTCCACCCCACGGTCCACCCCCACCAAAGTATTTATGAACACTACCTAAAGAAATTGGTTCCATCAAAATGAACTGGTCCATGGGATATATAGCATTGATTTTTTTTTTGTATTTCTTACTCTTGCGAGCTTTTATTTACTTGCAAATAAAACAGAACATTACACACTATTGAACCTTTCACCCAACATTGCAGCAAAATTTTTGAAATTGCCATTATCATCAAAAAAGTCGTAAAAGGTGTGAAAACCTGCTTCATCAAACTTAGAATAATACACAGACTTTTTACCAATTAAAATAAACTTATTGTTCCAGACCACTTGTTTACAAACATCTTTGTGGCATTTTGCGGCTCATTTACATTAAAGGGGCATTTCGTGATCCACAGCCTCATCTCATCCCCCCACTTTTCTCAAAAAAAGTTGAGATTTTTATATCGCTGGAAACCGCTGGCTTCATAATGTTTATGTACAAAATATCTCTTGCAGATTAATTCGTTTTGCAAAGATATTGTGAAATTTGAATTTCGTTCTGGTGCACCCTGGAACGAAATTACAACGCATTGTCTATGGAGCAGTGTAATACACATAATCATGCATTACTCGCAAACGCAAAATCGGAATCAACTGAAATTTTGGGAATAGGCTTTTTTCGTGGATATGTACTGAAACATGTCATAAAAAGAGGATGCTAGGATCACGAAATCCTCCTTTAAACTCCGACCATAATTTAAAAGCATGTAAATAAAACGGGGGAATAACTTCACATAGAATTTGAATATCAAAATTACACTTAACAATCTCTGTACCACCAAGTTTCTGTAAATGTGACATAACAATATTTTTCCAACCTGATTTGTCATGTTTGTTGGGCATCATTAACCCTTTAATAAATAAGTAAATAAGTCAAAACACACAGCACTTCACTGGTTTAACTCTTGAGATGGTTCTGCATGTTATACTGTTCATTTTCTTTACATTTTCTTTCTTTAAATTTGTACTAACCACTGTTTTATACGATGTCCCATCGATGCCAAAAAAAAAATCAAAAAAAAAAAAAAAAAAAAAATTCCAAAAAAAAAAAAAGGCACAGTCGGGACCAGGGTACATGGTCGGTCGGACGTGGACAACCGACAAACAAACAATTTTTTTTTCGGGGGGCCTTATTGTGGGACATTAGAGCACATCAGACATATCAAATTGCATTCTGAATACGAAGAATGGCCTCCTGATATCAAATAATTTTGATTTTTTGAAATTCGCAATGTAATACACATTTTATGGCAAATCATATATTTAACAGTACTTGAAGTAAACTTTATAAATCTGATGATTTATACTTAAAGTGTATGTAGGTGGGATGAAAAGCCGACGATCAATTGACAATTTTGACCTTTCGTATTGAAGATATGGATTTTTTTCCCAAAACGCCAAAAAAAATTAGGTCTTTTTGGGAAAAAAAATCCATATCTTCAATATGATTATGAAAGGTCAAAATTTTCAATTGATCATCGGCTTTTCCTCCCAGGTACATACACTTTAAGACTATATCATAAAATTTACTTTGAGGACTGTTATATCTCCAAAATATCAAATTTTAATAATGTAATAAAATTTGTATTATCGTGAATTTCATAAATGAAAATTATTTGATATCAGAAAGACATTCTTCATATTCAGAATGCAATTTGATAGGTCTGATGTGCTCTCATGTCAATGTAAACACAAAATGATAAATAACCCTGTAAATATAAACATCAATATTTTTATGCTTTCCAGCAATGAATATTTGTCTACTTTTAAGCCTGTAATTTTTACATCAAATGGTATCCGGGAATGGTATTTTATTATACCATTCATCTTATGTTTTCAGCTATGAATAAAGTAGGGTCAAAACTTTTGACACATATGCATGGCCATACTGCTGCATGCAATCATAGACAGTTTAGAGAGCATAATGTTTACCCATCTCATCTGCCTGTTGACTATATTGTACATGTACAGTTCAGCCATGTGATATAAATAGCCACAGTTCACAAGGTCACAACTCTACACAAACTGTATAGACAACATCTTGACATTTTATAGTGAGGGGACTTCTCAAAAATGAACAATGTTCTGATTGTTTTTTTAAAGGCACTAAGCTAAGGCCCTTCAAAATTGATTCCGAGTTTACTGTTCAAGATTTTAAAAATAGGACGAGGTGACTTTTAATCATGAGCGTATTTTTTTTTTTGGGGGCTTTGGGGAGCCAGCCCCCAGGGTAAAAAAGGGAGCAGCCAAAATGAAGGGGCGGCGGAAGAACAAGGGGCGGCAAAAACAGGGCGGCAAAAACGAAGGGGCGGCAAAAAGAATTAGTAAATAAAAAAGGGCGGAAAAATGTGATAAAGCATTTAAAAATTTTCGAAAAAATGGTACTATACATCAAAATTTGTGCTTTTAGGGCGATTTTTTTTTGCTCTTCACTTTTTCAAACGACCGAGAAAAAAATTGGGTCAACCTTTTCGGGCTGTTGAAGAAGGGGCGGCAAAATTGAAATTTCTTCAGCCCCCCCGGGGTTGGGGCGGCTACGGTACGCTACTGTTAATTATTAATTATTAATTATCTATTATTTTCTTTATTTAGTATTAGTTATCACAAGCAATAATCAACCTGTTTTGACAGGAGTCGGCATTTAATTTTTTTATTAAGGCCTGGGGTATGAACGTTTGGACAGTATTTATTGTGGGACATTAGAGCACATCAGACATATCGAATTGCATTCTGAATACAAAGAATGTCATTCTGATATCAAATAATTTTGATTTTTTGAAATTCGCAATTTAATACACATTTTATAGTAAATCATTAAAATTGATATTTTTGATATTTAACAGTACTTGAAGTAAACTTTATAAATCTGATGATTTATACTTTAAGTGTATGTAGGTAGGATAAAAAGCCGACGATCAATTCAAAATTTTGACCTTTCGTATTGAAGATATGGATTTTTTTTCCCAAAACACCAAACAAAAATAAGGTCTTTTTGGGAAAAAATCCATATCTTCAATATGAAAGGTCAAAATTTTCAATTGACTGTCGGCTTTTCCTCCCTGCTACATACACTTTAAGAATATATCATTAGATTTATATAATTTACTTCGAGGACTGTTATATATCAAAAATGTGAAAAATATCAAATTTTTATAATTTGTCATAAAATTTGTATTTATATATTGTGATTTTGAAAAATGAAAATTATTTGATATCAGAAAGACATGCTTCGTATTCAGAATGCAATTCGATAGGTCTGAGGTGCTCTCATGTTCCACAAAAAATACTGTCGAAACGCAATAAACGCTCATTTTGGATCCCTTAAGCTATGCTTACTTTTACACATACTATAAGGAATAAGGTGCAGTTATGCTGTTTGTTTATTCATCATTATTGTTGATATGATTCATGTTATAAAGTAGCAAGTAAAATTCATTAAGTTATTTTCCAAGTTATTTTCAAGGTAAAACTCCAAAATAAAAATAAAATTAAATATTTTGCAATTTTCTATTTTGGATGCGGGCAGTTAACAGTAAACTAAAATTTAATGTGAAGGGCCTAAGCTGGATAAGAAATGATAATATGGTCTATGGTTATACATGCAGGAGTGCTCAGAAATACCTAGGTGGGGGGATTAAAATGTAGGGGGAACATAACACTTTTGGAGTCCTGAATAGGAGGGGGGGGTGGGGGTAAATGTTTTGGGTGTATGAACAGGGGTGTCAAAAAGTTTTTGGGCATGTAGAGAGGAGGTGTAATAAAAATTCCTTTAAAAAGGAAATGGGCGTACCAAAGAAGAAAACTGTCAATGATTTAGAGTATTGTAAATGTTTAACATAAGTATTGGGAATAATGGTATGAATGACTGAACTGGGACACCCCCCCAGGCACCCCCCCCCCCCACCCCCACCCACTACACACACACTTAAGGGTTGGGGTATTTGGATATTATTTTTGGTGGGACATGAGAGCACATCAGACATACAGAGTTGCATTCTGAATACTAAGAATGTTGTTATTATATCAAATAATTTTGATATTCGCGATATAATTTACATTGTATCATCATCATCATCAGTCGGCTGCGGAGCAGGCGACTACAAGCTTTCTCCAACTAATGCGATCTTGGGCAAGCGAAACAATGTTAGAAACAAATGTTTTATCCCAGTACTTTTGATAAAAATTTAACAAATGTACTGTGTTCACAAATACAAGAAGTTTATCATTCCGTCCCGCCACATCGATGAATTTGTGTTACCGTGGCAACAAGTTGATTCTTTGGACTATTTTTCTTGCGTGTGAATGTAGTCTGAACTTACTTGTTTATATTAAGAACATGAAGAATCCATAAAATAAACAGTCACAGAGCTACAATTTATAAGGTCTATCAAATTCCGTCCCGCCACAAACGGGAGTTTTGGCTCTGACCCACCGGGTATAGGCCTAATTAGCATATCATTAAATCACCCCACCCTACAGATAATCTGCGCAGATAGCCCCGGAGACACCCGTATGGTATATATTAGCATATATCATTAAATCACTTCGCCTTTCACCTAATCAGCATTGAGATTTTCATTTCGGATAATGCCCCGGAGATAGTCGTATAATTAGCATATCATTAGATTGCTCTACGCTTTCACAAGTACCAATCAGCGTGTTTATACTGAGTACTGATATGCATGTTCACCAAGTATACGTTACATATAGAATCACGATAAAGTTCCAATACACTTTAATTGGGAAAACCTTGACACAAATCTGGCAATTGTACTGTGCAAATATTTATGGCTGCGTCCAACCATAATATTTTTTTGCAACATCCGGTACGGGTCAAAAGTGGTTCTAGTATTTCCAATAATTATTACTTATTAGAAGACCGCCGGGAGGTACGGTGTCTAGCTTGTATGTAATGGATCGTTAATGTTATAGTGAGTAATTAGTATAAAAATACTCCATCGGAACTGCATCGCACAATATCACCTGTGTCGTTTCAGACTACAAAAATTGTGACGAAAGTTTCATCTCATACTAAACGCCATTAAAGGTCAAAAGTGACAATATAATGGTGCGTACTCTCTGGAGCAGGTACGCCAAAAAACTTGAGCATAAAAGCAAATGTCCCAGTAAAACCGGAACAAGAGTAGGGCCTACATTCATAAGTGAGATAAAGGGCAGGTTTATTTGATCAGGTAATTTTATGTATTTTAATAAATCATTCAATAGATTGGCCTATAATTTAAAATGGTCATGTTGTTATTCTGGGCACCCAAAAATGGTTGTGTTGTCACATTTTGCTAAATCATTTCTAATTCCTATATTTTTGCTAAAAGCCATCATGAACAAATGGCTTTGGTCTTATTTTGAATAGAAATTAATAATCTAATGCATTAAGGGCTGGGGTATGAACATTTGGACAGTATTTATTTTGGGACACTAGAGCACATCAGACATCGAATTGCATTCTGAATACGAAGAATGTCATTCTGATATCAAATATTTTTGATTTTTTGAAATTTGCAATTTAATACACATTTTATGGCAAATCATTAAAAATTGATATTTTTGATATTTAACAGTACTTGAGGTAAACTTTATAAATCTGATGATTTATACTTAAAGTGTATGTAGGTAGGATGAAAAGCCGACGATCAACTGAACATTTTGACCTTTCGTATTGAAGATATGGATTTTTTTCCCAAAACACCAAAAAAAATTATGTCTTTTGGGGAAAAAATGCATATCTTCAATATGAAAGGTCAAAATTTTCAATTGACCATCGGCTTTTCCTCCCTACTACATACACTTTAAAATATATCATTAGATTTATATAATTTACTTCGAGGACTGTTATATATCAAAAATTTGAAAAATATCAAATTTTTATAATTTGTCATAAAATTTGTATTACATTGTGATTTTCAAAAAATGATAATTATTTGATATCAGAAAGACATGCTTCGTATTCAGAATGCAATTCGATAGGTCTGAGGTGCTCTCATGTCCCACAAAAATACTGTCGAAACGCAATAAACGCTCATTTTAGATCCCTTAATGACTTAATTAATTACAACAGCTTAAAGGCCCATTCAGTGATTTGCTTATCCGGACGATCGTAAAAATCATCAAAATTCAGATTTTGGTACCCTTGTCATTGTCATAAATACGTAAACATAGCCTGCTAGTGGTTCAGCCGAAAGTTGCGTATTTAAAACAAAAGTAAGGAATTTATATGAATCTGTAATTTAGATACTGACAGTATCTAAATTATATAGCTACATGTATTCAAATGGGGCTTCAACTTCGTTAAAACTGCTGTTTTTAATTAATTTAATTAAAAAAAAAAGTTAATTAGTTAGGGGTGGTGCCGACTGCTGGTAGCGAATGTAAATCCAATTGGAAGTTGGTGTCCCGGCCCCCCAACTCAACACAACAGTTGGCAACCATGAGAGTTACCAAATCTTTTAAAGACCCCCTTTGCAATGATTTTTGTATTTTGTACTCCTACATGTACACTTGATACAGTTTTAAACCATATAATTTTGAATTGATATACTATATAAGGGAGCTGGTCCTTTATTAACTTTTTTCTTTTAATAAACTAATTTTACAGAACTATTGGAAGCAAAGTTTAACCAATAAATTTAGAAATGAGCGGAAACAGCCAATCCTCCAGCGAAGATGATCCCAAGTGTGAAGAAGCCAAAGATAAATGACAGCTCAGCAACAAGAAGGAAAGACCATAGACTATGGAAAGACATATGGGATTCCCAACTATATCCCAGCACCACCTGTTGGAAAGACAGTGCATCAATAAGCCAACATGAGAAGGTGATGCAGGCTGGCCAACAGACCTAAAAAGATTGTTAATTGGCATTGCTGTGAAAGATGAATACCCTTGCCTATTCAATGAAGATGAAAGTAAGTTAAAGTATGGCAATATTTTGTGTTTGTCATAGGCTGAATAAGGGGCGGTGCAATAAATACAAGCTGGGCGCATGTACACTTTTTAGAGTGTAATATTGAAAAGATGGGGCATCAATGTATGCCAAAAATTTCTTGTCCCCCCTTACAACTTGCCATAAGTTGACACCCCTCCCCCCTTGGCTTGTCTTCCTCAATTTTACACCCTCTTTCAAATTATGCAAAAATTTGCTTATCTTGGACATTCAAAAGTGCTTGAAGACACTAAAAATGGCTACAAATATTCTATTTTGCTTCCTCGCATAGAGTGCACAGTGTCGGTACTTCGTTACTTGAGTTACTTGGCACGTGTACAGATGTACCACCTTTGATCACGTATGTAAACATGTCAGTTCTTTGAGTCAATGTGTGCGATTTAATACTATGTGTACCAGAGCATGCATTGACGTAAGTCTCTCGAGGAAGCAAATTGGACTCCAGTTGCTTCATGCAGAAATCCCATTACTATTGGTAGTATTGTTTTTAAAAATTATTAGATCTGCATATATTTTTTAGGAATTTTAGATTTTCAAACTTGGATGTTTCTAGAAGAAGTTACAGGATATTGCGTAAAGATGGTAAATTCCAAGTTTTGAGAAAACAACCTAGGTATTTGGAAAACCTGTGAAATTACCAACCGTCCCTGGCAATTTATGATGTCTGAATCTGAGTCCTCAATGTCCGAGTCTGAGTCTGAGTCCTTATGTATCGATCAAATTCAAGCCCGGGGTTTTCATCAATACATGTACTTTATCAACTGCATGCAAAATTACTTCATTTTATACTTTAAATTGATCCTTGATCAAGCTAAGTAAAGAAATTAAGTACATTGTACAGGGTGTCCCAGAATGATATATACCGTACCTGGAAAGTCGATTTTTTTAAGGTATGAAGAGTATTACTATTGGTAGTATTGTTTTAAATTATTAGATCTACATTTTTTTTAGGAATTTTAGATTTTCAAAATTGGATGTTTCTAGAAGAAGTTACAGGATATTGCGTAAAGATGGTAACTTCCAAGTTTTGAGAAAACAATCTAGGTATTTGGAAAACCTGTAAAATTTACCAACCGTTCAGCACAAAGTTATTTGGAAAATGTTACGCAGATACATTTGTTGTGTCCTGTTCTTACTTCTACTAAATAGTCGATATCTATGATGTTATGAAGCAATCTTTGTACATATGCTTGAGTGACCTCCGGGGAGGGGGGCACTCAAATATGAAAGTGACGTACCTGTGCCCACCAGCGTATGAAACTAAGGGTCTATCTGTGTAGAAATTTTCAGAAAAAAAGGGGATCATTCTGTGTTGGCATGGCACTGGTAAGGTCGATACGGTAGATTATGCTGAAATGTGTGAAAAAGTGAGGGCATGAAATAGTACTTAACCACTGAAATTACATTTTCCCATATATAAGATACAAATAGCTCCATGCTTCATGTGTCAGATAGAGGAATAATAGGCTATAGTCTAGATATATACTGCGCCAAGAAAGTATCCTTACACTTGAAAAAATAATCACAATTTCAAAACTGAACCATATTGGGGTAAATTGGTTTTTGTAATAGATATAGATATAATCTAATCATGCACATAATGACACCACATTGAATACAATGTGACATCAAGAAGTAAAGTTACAAGAAATTGAATAGACAAAGGTCCAGTTTTAAAAGTGACAAAGTGGCCTATACAAGACGCAAAAAGATTCCAACAAGCGCAACAAAGAGACAACACATTGAATATGTTCATCAGGATTGTTTGAAATCAATTATTGGTAAATTGTGCTTTACAAATCCACTTGATTACTCCGTTTTTAGACGTTTCATCTTCCTACGGAAGACTTCATCAGTAATGTGATGAACCAGCAACACTCCTACTCTCATCTCCAGAGTGCACAGTTCTTTGCAGTAGCTGGTCATCACAGAGGAGTAAGATAAGACAGAGCGCGTACCACCTGTCAAAGTCTCCGCCTCATCCGATAATGAGGGCCGATTGTTCCATGAAATGCGACAGGCGAGACTGCTACGCAATTAGCGCGTATTTTCATGGTCTATTGCGTAATCGCGAAAGCACGCAACGCTCTATCGCGTATACGCGAAGGCACGCAGTGCTGGCGTGATTGTTAGACACAGCACGATCGAACAATCGGCCCTCATGAATATGCGAGAACTGGTAGCATACAATACACGGGGACTTTGACGGGTGGTACGCGCTCTGTCTTATCTTACTCCTCTGTGCTGGTCATATACATGATTGAGTGAGTATGTGTCCTGATCCACATGGCTTCTCTGATCCATCTAGTTTGCTTGCAAGAGTCTTTGTCAATTACAATTGGCTCCATCCCAATCAATAACATGATCCTTGTGACACATGGTCTGTGATGGCGGATTTATTAATTTCGTCGACCGACTCCTTGCGTACTGCGCATGCGCGAGTGAATTTCCTCCCTGTTAACTTTTCTGATTCCTTTAGGTGTTCTTTGAGTCTTACCCCGAAAGGTCTGCCGGTTTCTCCAATATACGACTTATTGCAGTTTTTACATAGTATCTCATATACACAGTCACAAGTTTTGGTGGCTTCAATTTTGTCTTTGGGGTGCACGAGGTTCTGTTTTAGCTCTCAGACACACCTTGGACATACGGTATAACAACCATGCCCTTACTCTTTTCTGCGTTCTTGTCCTTTGTATTCTTTTTTGGTTGTTATACCGTATGTCCAAGGTGTGTCTGAGAGACTGCAGCGAGTGTTTAAGAAACACAACATCCAGACAGCGATGCGACCACACAATACACAGTTTCTTCAACCGCGATGAAGGGACATACTCAATCAATCATGTATATGACCAGCTACTGCAAAGAACTGTGCACTCTGGAGATGAGAGTAGGAGTGTTGAATTGAAGCAGCTAATCCTCCTGAGCATTTTGACACCTTTAAAAAAATCGGTTGAAAAAATGAGACAGTGCCAGCCCAAAAAACTACGCATAAGGGGGATTTCTTGGGAGCCCCCTATTTTTCACTATTTGGACAATTATGGGCGTTTTCTTTGCCTGTTTGTTGGATTCTAATGATTATTTAAATACATGATTTTCGGCCTCTGGATATATTTATGCAATTTTTACACAAATCGTATGTTTTGATGCAAGTTTAAGAGCCAATTTAGGATGTGAGGGCGCTGTTCAGCCTAATAGCTGTAACGTATCCCCCCTACTAAAATTGTATCATTTCTTATTATCAAATCAAAGTTACTGATAAATAACAGCATCTGTCCAAATTTGAACTCGCAACCTTATTTCACTTGTGCGTGGTACCCATTTGAAAATGTGTAGAGACGCTTCCATTGACTTACATGTGATACAAAGGTCGTTGACCCCTGTATATTGCTATGGGCAGGTTACCCCTGTATTAAAAATTAGCGCCAACGTATAATGTGCACAGTTCAACTGTTTAACAGTTCAAGTTCTTATCAAGCGGTTACGTGTACGCATTGAACCATGCTGTCTACTGAAGATAACTAATACATAATTATGTAATGAATAATTTATGACAAATTCCTAACTTTGTTACCCCAGTATATTATTTGTTTTCAACAATAATTAGGTGTTGAATTAGAACAACCCAATATTTGTATCAGCCATTCGTGCTAAAATAATTATGATATATAAGAAGAAATGCGCAAGAGCGTGTTATTATACGCCTATCGTTAGAAAACGCATTATGGATGTTTTTATTAACTACTCCCTAAATAAACAAATTTCTTTGTCATAAAATTTTTTGTAACATATTTCAAAAGGAGAATAACTACCCAAAACTTGTGAGTAACAACAGTTTGATATGATTTCCTGTTTTTGAGATGTAGCACAAAAAACTTACTTTGCGCATGACAGCTTAGACAACTAATCATGAAATTTGTGTAGTTTAGGTTATGGGATGGTTCACTGACCACTCCCTAAAAAAAGCCAATTCCTTTATCAACAATATTATTAAGATTCCAAAGCATATGGTATACTCCCATATTGTGTGCAATATGAAGTTCATATGACATTCCGTTTTTGAATTGTGAGTTCAAAACAAAATTTAGATAAATATTTTGCAGTTTTGGAGCCTAATGCGAAATATGACGTAATTTAGCATAGGAGATGGAACTGCTGTATCAAACTGAGTATGCAGGTGTGGAATGGGGAATATGGAGAGAAAAAAATTATGATGATCATAAGATATATTTTATTGCAGCTGGTGAAAAATGTTCTTACTATGTCTTCAGTCTAATCTGGGACACATTGCGTAGCAATTGCAGTGAAATACACTAGGTGCATCAATGTGCGCATCTTGGGCATATGGCGCTTGTTGTTTGGTGACGGACAGCAGTACATGTACACAGAAAGTGCACAGGATGAAATTGGTACGTTCCAGACATGACTGCACTGAATTGCAAATTTATGTAATTTTTGTCTTTTCAAAATTCCTTTCACAGGATGTTGGGAGTATTTTGAACACCTCAACAGAAGGCCGAAAACTACTCGAAAATGGCAACATAAAGAAGCATCTCTTCACCAACAATGAAACTATAACACTGTAAACAACATTCTGGTACATCATTTAATTTCACTGTATGGGTAATAGGTAAGCAACATTTCATCTTTTTATGAATGGTATATTATATATGTTCAGAAAATTATAGCATACAAATTAATAAAAAGATATCTCAGGCTTTATGTGCAAAGAAATATGACCCTGCAAAGAAGCTATTTATAGTAGAGGTGGGCTATATTATGGGTCATATTAGGTTATACATGTAGTTTTAGATCATTTCAAAAACAATTGATGGGTACTAATCATTTTTGGGAGAAATCTGAAAAAGTGCTAAATTTTGAAGGCAAGTTCTAAGTTTCACAAAATGCTCTCATGCATACAAGGGTCAGCATGGACCTTATTATAATAGTTGTGTGTGTTTCATTGTAAACTTTAAAGCATGCATGTAGTATTAAAGCGGCACATCGTTATAATTACAGTCTGATTTTTAGGAAATATTTGAAGTGCAACCTTTTTGGAAAGCGCCCCACAACTCAATTTTGCCTAAAATGGCAGTAAAATGAGGGGTCATGGTGAGATGAAATTTGCAGAAAATGATACCTATAATAATACTCAACACTTTCTGTGGAAACAAAATACATCCACTATATAATTACATATTGTAATTCTTTTGCAGTCCAGGCTCAATTATCAAGGATGCAATGGCTCAAGCTGTTGTAAGGGCCTTTCCCTTTCTTAAGGATCCGGCCGGATGTACAGGTTATGTAAGTATATATTATTAGGTGTCAAACGAAAAAGAAAGCCCTGCTCTATGTGCAAGCAGTCTTTTGAAGTAAGGTCGGTCGGTCAGTTGGCATACTTTTTCTTTACTTTTTGTGGGTCGCCAGCGTGTTGACACTTAGCTTATGCTTGGATGTATGTGCAGATTTTTGTTTTGATATCTTCAAAAGTTGTGAACCGATTGATAAAATTGTTTTGGTTTATTAAAGCTAGCGACTCAAGGTTTTTTTACATACCAAAATATATTTGATTAAGTTTTCAGAAATAGGAGAATAAGAGGGCGCAATGAGGGGCCTCTTTTTTTTTTTTGACACCCTGTATTATAACATTTGCTGAGGATAACGCCCTCAAAAAATGTTAAATTCTGGTTTTTACACGGTTGTAATGTACTTAAGGTAATACACAATTTTAAAGTGTTGCGATTTGGTAGTTCACAACATCTTGCGAATGGTAGTGAGTTTCGGCAAAAATTGCATTGCTCATTTCCTTGCGAGCGTGTAGAAGAATTCAAATATCACAGAAATGCTTTTATAGGTCCTGTGGTTCTTGAGTTATGTTGTAAAGAGGGCTAAAACAACAACACTTTTGTAAAATAAACATAACTCATTAACAACAATAAATTAAGCAAGTTTTCAAAGTATATGATTTGTAGAATGAACTTTTGCAAAACATCAAAGTGTTATTTTTCACTAATATATTGATTTAGACAATAAAAATCGATTTTTTTGGCTGCTTCGACCAACAATATACCCTGTCTACCCTTAAGTAAACAGAGATACCCTTTACCACAAATGAAGGCCTTCAAATAGCTGTTTGAAAGCCTTCATTGAACAGGTAATTTAGCCTTCAGATAGTTGCTGTTATTTAGCATGTACAGCCTTCAAAATGACGAATTAGTGCAGATTAGGTACAGCTAGCTAAGCTAAGCTACTGGCTGTTCAAACTACAACTGCTAAGTAACAGCCTAATGAAGGCTTAATTAGCTGTTCACTTTGGTAAGGGACTCTGCAAAAATCAAGATTGTACTAGTTTTGTCAAAATCCGAAATTTTGAATAAAATGCAGGAACCGTTGTTTTATTATTATGTTGGAAATATTAGTCGAACACATATGTGATGTTCATAACACAGTACGTACACGGCGTGCGGGACACACATACACGCACATCAGAGGATCGTACCATATTACAACCGCCATATAGTAACATGCATTGGCGCTAGTAGTAAATTCCAGTTTTCTTTGCTTTACCTCACTTGTTCGGCTCAAAATTAAAAGGGGACATACATGTTTCTGACCGTAAAAGCTAACATTTTGTGGAAAATAAATACTAATCTATTTTTATAGAAATGTTATAATATGGCTTTAAACTAATTGGGGGGGGAGGGCAAGCCTTAAAAGAAGCCTTAACTTCTTAACAAGTATAAATAGTGGGAGATCCCTAATGGAAGTAAGGAAAACTTTCATGGTTACAGGCCTGTTTTCACCATTATACTTGTTATAGTGAAACGTCTTAATATATAGGTGTTAAACATTTAATCCCTGTATAACATTAACCCACTTTGCTTGATGAATTTCAAACTGACGGGGATGTGCGGCCCAAGCTCCGAAACCCTTACCCATTTCTAAGGATTTTTCAACCCTGAAATAGGGCTGATTTGACAGTTATTGGTCAAGTTCTGAAACCATTACCCATTTCTAAATTGTTGTTTATTTTTACTCTGAAATAAAGCTGATAGTTTTTTTTGGTTTTTTTTGGGGGGTGGAAATGGGTGACAAGTTTCTACCATGGATGGCGAATCTGGTGGGCGGCAATAAATGATTTGTTCTTTCATTGTCACCAAGGCTTTTGGCAAATTTAAGGCAGTGATCCTCCCTTCTTTCTTGCAAAGAATTAAGCCCACATGTATTTAATGCATCAGAATATGATTTGTAATTATTGAAGCCCACTATGGTCTTACAAGCTCTCTTTTGAATTCTTTCCAGCTCATATGTTTGCTTTATAGATAAACCAGAATGCCACACTGCATCTCCATATTCAACAACTGGTCTAACATAACTTTTGAAGACTGTCAAAAGGTCAAAGCCAAATTTTTTTAAGTGATCTCAACATAAAAAGCCTTTGGTTGGCTTTCTTTGTCATGATGGGAGATCTAGATGTGTATCAAAATTGCACCTGATGTCAAGGCAAGTCCCACAGTACATGTCACTCTAACCCAGTGTCAAGTCCAAAAGTTGAAAGGTATTTCAGTGTCTATGGGCACACAGATTAGCTGTTTTCTAGAACTACAAAATGGGTTTGTCTTCATGATTTTCATTGCATCCCTACATGGGATTTTAATCTTCCTCTTAAAACGGCTGGTCTTACAATGCTACATGCATAACGGTGTACAGTATTTTGCAAGAATGCCTTTTGCTGTTTTGCAGGGTTTAGGCATGCTGTGCGTACACCACGCATTACGCAATCACTATGCTACAGCAAACTCTTCTACTACTATAGTACAGCAAAAGTCAATCTTGCAAAATACTTTAAGCGTTATACTCATATTAAGTAATGCTAGTATAAAATTTCTATTCATTTTAGGAAGCATGGTTTTGTCAAGGTTCAAGTTGCTGGCCAGGGAGAGGAAGAATTGAAGCACATACAGTTGAAATATGCCAGGATTGACTTGCAAGAATGGTAAAAAAGTAAGCCTTGCAATTAGATAAACACCACTCCAATGAAGCCTCATTTAGAGAATAAACGATAGGAATTTTTGTTTTTACTATAATACCGTGTGATAGATGACAGGCAGGTCCAATATTTTGACCTGCCTGTCGTCTATCATAGGTAGAGGATAGTAAAAACAAAAATTCCTATTGTTTATTCTCTTAGTCAGTTAAATATTATTTTAATAAGTGTAAATTGTTTTTTAAGCAAAAACAAAGTTACCGTAATTAAAACTCCCCTTATTATAAAATGAACAAAACTTGTTTACAACTTCACATATTCTGTTGCGCATACTGCTAGCGTGTTCGCGTATCCCGCACTAGATTACACATACAACGCGATACTACGTGGATCTCTACAAGCATTACGATGACGTCCACGATGACGTCTACGGCCTGATAGACGACGCCCGAAATCATGCGATTGTCCAATCAGATTATGTGTCTACGAACTAGACCACTCCCACGACTAAGACTCAGCTTTAAAGCCCATTACACTGTATATAAACATGGGAAATTTCAAGATGGGGAGAACAAAGAGCATAATGAACCTTACATAGACCCTATACTCCCCTTAATTCTGAACGTGGTTGCCTAGGGATATTCTCCTGTGTAATAGTTTTATCAATAATATATGGATAGACTATTTGCATTGTCTAGTCAAGTATCTGCAGGTCAGACTTTTCTGCATTTAAAAAAATAACATTAACATTTTGTTGTTGTTGTTGTATTTTGGAGGACAGTGGCCGATGGTTATTTCTTAACCTATTTATTTAATTAAAAGTGTATGACCTGATGGACAGCATCATCCCCGACTTTTCACCATCAAAAGGACGAATTTGGTAAAGCCCATATTTTCTTATTATCCCAGTCAAATATTTTCTTCAGATATTATAAACAAAAATGTTTGAAACAATGTGGTCATCACCACATTTGTGTATTTTAGTAAAATACCCCTTTATAAAGAATTTCATGGAGCATGCTGACAGTTGACAGCAATTTTGGAAACAATCATGGGTACCTATGTTACCTATAACATATGTTACACCTTGCCTAACTTGACTATTTCCATTCGGCATTCGCCTAGAAAATCCGGAAGAGGTGGTGGAATTTGTTTCATCCTCAAAAAAGGATACCATCCTGTATCAATAAGGTTGCAGTGTACCCGAGTTTCGAATATGTATGGATGTGACAATCTCCCAAGAATCTGCTTCTGTCAGGGTGTTTAATATATATCGCCCATCACCCTCCTCGGAAAATAAACTTACTGAGTCTATGTTTCTTGAGGAGTTTGGGACATTCCTTGAGACCATTTCAGCCATACCTGTCGAGATAATTCTCCTAGGGGACTTCAACAGCCACGTTAACGACGCAGACGACCGATTTACCAGAGCCTTCCTAGATCTGTTGGACGCGGTTGGTTTGCAACAGCATGTCAATGGCGCGACGCATAAATCAGGACATACCTTAGATTTGATAATCAGTCGTGACATATCTAATGTCATCACAGGTGTAGTTGAAATAATTCCAGAGATATTCTCTGATCATTATCCTGTTGGCTGCTACCTCAGAAAGACTATGAAATATTGCAAAATCAGAGACATAGACACAACTGAATTCATGCGTGATATTGAGTCATCGTCACTCTATACTAATCCTGCATCTGATCTGGAAGAACTGGTTAACCAATATGAAACGTAATGGGCATGCTCCTCAATAAGCACGCTCCGCTTGTTGAGAAGTCTGTAATTGTCAGACCGCACTGTCCCTGGTACACCAACGAACTTCGATTGGCAAAGCAGAAGAAGCGTCAGGCGGAAAGAAAGTACACCAAATCCAAACTTGAAATAGACAAGCAAATTGATGCCGATCATAGCAAAAGCTACAAGACTATGCTTGAGACGGCAAAGCGTAACCATCACCGATCAAGATGGAGGATTGTGACAGCAAGGAGTTGTTTCGCGTTGTTGACAAGTTATGTAATCCCGCTGCCGAACTAGCTAGCCCTTCCCAATCACAATTCTGAAGATGAGCTTGCAGAGAAATTTGCTACATACTTCGATGAAAAAATCCAGAAGATCCGCAATGACTTGGACTTGGTTGATCAACCCAATTTGCAAGACATCTTCTGCAACTGGAGGCTCCTTTGTTAGCTCATTTGAAACTTTTCGTGAACTCTCAAGTGATGACATCCACAAGATCATTATGGATTCTCCCACGAAAAGCTTGATCCTATCCCAACTGATCTCTTCAAAAAATGCGTGGAGAGTCTTCTCCCTGTAGTCACCAAAATAATCAACCAGTCGCTGTCACTAGGAACTGTGCCTTCGAGTTTTAAAACGGCAAGAGCGTCTCTGTTGCTGAAGAAATCAAACCACATTACTACATGTTCAAAACGACATCTTGCAAGGACTTGACAAACATCAGGAAGCAGCGCTGATCCTACTGGACCTAATAAGCGCTGCTTTTGACACCATAGACCACACCATTCTCCTTGACAGACTTCAAGAGCGCTATGGTATCTGCGGTGCAGTTCATTCCTGGTTTCGTTCTTATTTGGATAGTCAAACTCAAACAGTTATCATTGGTGATTCTGAATCGCATCCTCGAAATCTTGTGTACGGTGTGCCTCAGGGTTCGGTTGCAGGAGCTCCACTTTTCACATTCTATAGTGCCCCACTCAGTGACATCATAAAGAGCCACAACATCAGCCATATCATGTATGCGGATGACACCCAGGTTTACCTTCTTTTCCATCCAGATGACAAAGACTCCGCCATTCACTTAAGTTGAACAGTGCGTGAAAGACATAAAAGCCTGGGCTGTCACTAACAAGTTACAATTTAATGACTCTAAGACTGAGGTACTGCACCTAACCTCGCGCTTTAAGGACACCAGTAACATCGATCCAGTAATTATCACCGATTCCGTTGTTACCCCATGTTCGCAGGCTCGCAACCTTGGAGTAGTGTTCGACGAACATATCACGATGGAATCTCATAATTCCAATATCCTTTGTGCAGGGTGGGCATGCATCTATATAAACTGGGCAAGATCAGGAGGTTTTTGGACCGCTCATCTACCGAAAGGCTAGTGCATGCATACATAACATCTCGTATTGACTCATGCAACAGCTTACTTGCTGGAATACCCACAAAACAATTGCATCGCCTTCAAAGACTCCAGAATGCCGCTGCCAGACTTGTTTTGCGTACTAAGCGGTGCCAGCACATCACCCCAGTTCTCCTTGAACTACACTGGCTGCCAGTTTGTAAACGAGTTCAGTACAAGGTCTTACTTCTGACTTTTAAGTGTCCCCACGATCTTGCCCCACCATACTTGAAGGAACTGATCAATCGGTACGAGCTTGCGCATGCTCTTCGCTCAGCATCTCAAAACCTTCTGAAGCAACCGTCTCGAATGCCGCTGAGTCTCACTTAATGGCGCAAGAGCTTTTGCTGCGTACGCTCCTGCATTGTGGAATGAGCTTCCTACGAGTATCAGGCATCAGAATACCATTGGACAATTTAAATCAGTTCTAAAAACATATTTGTTTGAGCAATATTTTATGTAATTGTTTCTTGTTCTGCATGAAGATCGTGTGTTATGCAGCTTTCGGATTGTTTCTCAATTGTTTCTGTTCAAGTTATCAGCAATAGCTTTGTTTTTATTATGCTTCTGTTCCCTTGTCCGTGGTGTCTGCTCCTTGGCATTGATTTGTTGTTCCTTTTTTCTACTCGGAAACAATTTATTTGGCTAATTGTTGCAGGCACCCATGCGGGGGACCAGTTAAGTTTTGGTGCATTGCATTTTATTAATGTTTTTACGTTTCGCTTTTTCTAATGCATGCATCGCCCAGTGGTTTTGTTTTGTTCCTCCCGGATGGGTTTTTGCATGCGTCATGACAACGTGAACGTTCCTCGCATAACAATTGCCAGTAGTATTTTTAATTGTTATTATAATATATTATATATGCTTGCCTTATGTATGTTTTTGAATGCAATTGTATAAAAAATATTATTCTATGGTATAACTTTTTTAAGCAATGTTTTGATGCTATATTACTGCCTTGGTTATATGTGGCATGTTGTATGATTTTATCTATTGTAGTTAATTACTTTTGTATTATACTGTTATAGAATTTATTTGTAATTTGAATTTCGCTGTTGTTTTAAAAACCTGTTTTATAGCGCCTAGAGGCCGCCTTTGCATGCATTAGTGCGCTTTTAATAAATGTCTTTTATTATTATTATTATGTGTGATCAGGGTTTGTTCAGAATTATTGTAAGACTCGTGAACTTGTGCTTGTGCATTTTGCATTCACTGGTTGGGTCTGGATGAACCAACTGTGTAAACAAACAATTGAATAAACCAGGGCTGTCAACTCTCACGCATTGGGCGTGAGTCACACGCATTGGGTCACTTTCTCACGGTCTCACGCCAAGGTAGTATAATCGCACGCCTAAAAGTAAATCTCACGTAAAAAGCTGAAAATTGAATACAATCTCACGCATCGCCAGAATAAGTTGTTATTATTCCTCACATAATCATGGGTCAAAATGAACATTGAAGTCGGCAAATCCCGGTACGCCTCTGTCTCACGCCAAGCAATTCCAAAATGTTGACAGCCCTGAATAAACTAATATCAATTGTATATTACCTCTGTGTCTTTCAGATACAACAGAAAAGAAACCTGAGAATGACACTGGAGAAGATACATCAGAAGTGACGAAATTCAGGAAAAATAGAATGGCTAAAGCTCAACAAAACTATATGAAAAGCTCATCTTTGACAGAAATATTAACTCAGTTTCCAAGAATTCTGAGTATTGGAATGGTATGTACTATGTACTCTATATAGACCACTTCACATGTTTTTATATTACTTAGCACAACTGCAGGGCAAGAGTATCAATATTTAAAATAGGTATTTATAATTAGGTATAATTTACAGGGCCTGTTTTAGATTATTTTATTCAATTCAATTTTAAAACAAATATGGTAGTAGTAATGGTAGAATTCAACAGAAGAATGTGTAAGTGATGCCAATCATGACATGTGAAAGGAAAACAGCATTTTTATTGCTGACTTTTATTGTATGAAAAGTCTTAAGGGGGTACTACACACTTGGTCAATTTTCTGCCTATTTTTGCATTTTTCTCAAAAATTACAGCGCATTGGTGACAAGTAAGATATGTATATTATACTATGGGCAAGGACTACAACTACTGCACTGAAAATTCAGCAACTCAAGGCAAGTAGTTATTGATTTATTAATCAAATATTGGTTTTCCCTCAATTTTGACTGTAACTCCACAACTGTTGTCTGTGCTGAAATAAAAAATTTCCAGTGCAGTAGTTGTAGTCCTTGCCCCTATAATATACATATCTTGCTTGTCATCAATGCTCTATAACTTTTGAGAAAAGTGCAAACATAGGCACAAAATGGCCAGGGGTGTAGTACCCCTTAAATGTTGCATTCCACGGGCAGGCATAACTGGCCTTTTACCTGACAGTGACAGGATGCATGTGCATGTAGTAATCCTGTTTTGATCAGGGTTTGTCACCAGACAGGGTTGGCCAGATTCACTCACATCACCATTCACAATCGTCCTAACTCCAGCCTTTGACCGCATCCCTCCTCTAATCAACCTTCTTCCTCGCCTCCTTTACTTGTTTCTTCTACATCTTCTTTGGTTTCCCCTGCTTCCTTGGACCTTTTAAAATTTGAAGACATCCTCATTGGCGGGAGAGGGTTCGATCGGGCGAGGTCTGACAACCAAAATAATTGTTTATTTGCCTATTTACAGACAGAAAATATAAATAAATAATGATGCATGTTATATTTTGGTTTGCAGATTGAGCAGGAATTCACAATAATGTACCCTGAGAAGACAAGTAAAGCATTGGCCCGAGGTGTCTGGTGTTTATTTGAGATACTTGAACACCAAAGAGCCTGAATGGACTGTTGATTGGGTTGATAAAGATGATTTAGGAAAACTAACGAAAGGTAAGCTTTTCTAGTACATTTTTAAAGGAGCTCATCAGAGGGTTGTCTGGGAAAAAAAAACTTGGTTTGTCTCCATAATTAACAAAATGATAAAACAACATTAGTCTTTATCATAAGCAGAAAAATATATTGTTTTGCAATTTCATGAATATAATTGAACTAAAATAAAAAAAACAGGTGCATTACACTGAGTGAAGACGGGTCATGCATCAACAGGTATTCATAGCCTAGAATTAAATTTGCCTAACTTTGCCTATACACATTGCACTAAAAACTATACTTTGAGCGTACACTGGAGATGTTCTATAGTTTCAATAGGGTTTTGTCTAGATCCAGACGAAAACCTAACAATATACCGTACCGACATTTTTCAGAAATGTTGACCTACGTTTAACCTCATTAAACATTATTACCTCTGGAGAATATGAAGGGGTATGTAACATGCTTTTGGGGATTTTTCAATTGCCCTTTAAGGGGGTACTACACCCCTGACCAATTAAGTGCCTATTTTTGCATTACTACTGCACTGAAAATTCAGCAACTCAAGGCAAGTAGTTTATTTATTTATTTATTTATTGATCAAATACTGGTTTTCCCTCATTTTGACTGTAACCCCACAACAGTTGTCTGTGCTGAAATAAAATTTCCAGTGTAGTAGTTGTAGTCCTTGCCCCTATAATATACATATCTTACTTGTCACCAATGCGCTATAATTTTTGAGAAAAATGCAAAAATAGGCACAAAATTTGGCAGGGGTGTAGTACCCCCTTAATGAGATTTTGTCAGGACTCAGGAGTATATAAGATGACTGAAGTGTAAGATTGTTGCCAACATTTAATGTTGCCCCCTATCAGGACTCCAAAAAGGTAATTTCAAGCAAGATTCCAGCAAGAATTCCAGATTCCAGCAAGCCAAATTTTCATGTACAAAAAGGCAAAATTCCCTCCAATTTCCAAGATTTCTCTAACTTTTCTCCAAATTCCCCATTTTTCCTATAAATGCCCCTGTACATGTAAATGTTATTAATTTAGGCATGTCTTTGCCATGGCTTAAAAAAGTGGGGAATTTTGGATGCTCCCAGGAAATCTTGATATTTGGAGGAAATCTTGGAATTTAGAGAGGGAAATTTTTCCTTTTGGTAGGCCCTACATATGCTCGTACAATGTAAGAATCTATAGAAAGTTGTGGAATTACTTTAGCATGCTTGAATTTTGCTTCCTTTTTTTGAGCCCTGGTGTGCATGCTTAATGAGCGTACATGCATTTTGCAAACGTGAATTTTGCAAACATACTTAGTACGTACATGTGTATTATGATGCCTGCATTTGAATCTGATGAAGCAACAGAAAAGCAAACTTATTCAGATTTTGTCAAATCTACAGCACAAATTGTAGACTCATGTTTCTGGCGTTTATATTGTTATTTTATGTACATTACAATGATGTGAAAAATAGTGATTTCAAGGAAATATAGAGAGTGCTCGATTTTGTGAAGAGCACACATCTTGTCTATAAAATAGGCCAAGTCATTCTATAAATATAGGCCAGTACCTCTATTTTCTTGAATGTACTGTAACTTAATTCTTGACAGCAACATCAATATTGTGTTGTATTGGGCATCATTTTAATCTACATGCATGTGAATATGATTGTATGTTTACTCTAGCTAGGGATAACAATAACTGTTGCAGAATGTTTTAATGTGGTATAATATACGAGGCCGGTCAAAAGTTTGTAGAACTCGGTATGCTACTTTGTCGCACGGTATTGCATTTGGTCTCATTTGAAAGCTTGTTCCTTCAAAACATTACTGCAAAGATATTATATTTTTGCATCACTGTATACGGGCAGGACGCTGTTCAGAGGAAGCCTACCTCCATGAATTCCCGGGTACTACCAGAAGTGAATACAGGGTCATCACGGAAATTTCTCCCGACGGTGGTGAAAACTCAAATGAACTTTAACAATGTACAGTTATTGTAAATGGTAATGAAGTACTTGGTATTCAACAGCAACGAAATGGTTTTTAGAGTTCAAGAATGGAGTGAGCGTTCTTGAAGATCATCCAAGGTCCAAAAGACTTGCTGACGTCACCACTAGTGATATACGTGCTGGTACAGTGGCATTGATAATGAATAAAGAGCCAAATAAGAAAGATGAGATAGCCACAAAATATGACAACTCTGATGAATGTGCTTTCAATATTAATCCATTAACATTTGGGTATTCCAGGGTGTCTTCTAGATGGGGTCCCGGAATCTTCATGTACAAAATTGATACCAGTTGACATAATAGTATTCAGGTCCACACCTTCTATACATTTAGAATGAGGACCAAGGCAAATTTAATCTATATGTGGCTAAAGGTGATAAGGCATACATTAATCACTGGAATTATGAGTGAATTTAGTGGAAGCACCTGGATCTTACACCCCTCAGAAGATCATCCCTCGGTCACCGTAGTGCAAGATCTTCATCGCTGTTTCTGACATCCAAGGATAGTCTAGATGACGGATCATTTGCCAAATGAAAGTACAATCATAGGCATATATTATACAAATTTTGATAGCAAAATTGAGGCAAGCAATCATGTGGAGGAGGTTGATGGTAGGAATGTGGCTGTTCTCGGATTGTGTCCTGTACACTATTCTTAGTTTGTCAAGCTGCCATTCACGACAGAGGGGCCAGTTATTTAAAGTAACCATATATTGTGGTTCAGACATGACCTCCAGTTAGTGAAACCTATTTTAGAATTTTAAGTCCTACCTTCATAATATCAGGTTTGGTGGTGATCAATGCTAGTGAGCCTTCACTGAAGAGTGGCTCAAGGAGCTATCGGAAGACTTCCATTTTGTTGACATAAAAGGTTTCAAGAAAAATTGCGACGGGTACATTACGGTATGTAGTGACCATGCTCAAGAGAGAGATAGAAAGGATTTGGCTAGTACCTTGTTCTACGAACTTATTGACCGCCCCTCGTAGCATTAGCTTTTATTATCAATCTAAATGCTTCAGTGTAGCCTAATTACATTGTTACATATGCCTCAACAAAAGATTTGTTACCATTAATAATTTTCATTTCAGATGAGCAAGTAAACACTGCTCTGCAGTTGTTACCTTTAATCATGAAAGGAAGGTCTAAAGGTGGGAAAGGAAGGTGCGGCTATGCAGCATCACTTGCTTCATTTACAGACCAAAAGAGCTAGTGTAAGTGTAAGTGCTGCAGTAAAGACAAAAAACATCTTATTTTTACTACATGTACTGATAGGGTTGCTGATTTTTTAAATAAGGTTTTATTAATTTGTCTAAATAGAACCAATTTACCTCCGCAGAGAGTGGTCTGTCCTAGCGTTGCTATGGTGTTGTTTACATCCGAGTTTGCAATGCCAATCGGTTTTGACGTACTCGGACAAAGACACATATTTATGCGGTTAGGGTTATTTTAATACACATGTGTAGAGCAATAGCCCTAACCGTACTGTATCTCACTATGTCTCACTGGAAAATGACATCTGCGCATGCGTGCACATGTGATGACGTCATGATCCTCGCTCATGAATAGGGAGCGAAAAGCTAACCGGTTAGCTTTCCTCGTCGGTAGCGTGCATCGGGTGGCCGAGGTGTTTTCATTATTTGGTCAAGGAAAATTCAAGAGTCTTGAATATTGATGACCAAATTCCAGTAAATATCAGAATTTTGTATTCAAATGAGTTAACAAATGCCAGAGATTTAGCAAAAAGTTTGATATGCCAATTTCAAATTTGTTTTTTATTAAGTGTTGATCTGAATTTTTTTAAATTTAGGTCAATGAAGTTAAGTCCTGGAAAATCCAGAGAATGTAGAAAGCTGTGGGAACCCTATTCTGAAATTCCTTAATACAATAATGTGTTATTTTATTTCCTCTGCAGGAAAATTGCAACATTGACACATTTGAGTGCAATTAGTGCAACAGAGAAGCCACAGCCCTATGTCTTGTTACTGGGAAACAGACTGACACCTAGACAGGTCTTTGTGATAATTGAACGCAGGGCCATGTCCACTCCACCTGTATTGAAGGCGATAGACGTTTGTTTTAAGACTCACTACGTCCTGGGATTGAAATATCAAAGTCATTGCCAGGCAGTGTGGCAATTCATGGAGGCAGTGGTGTTTCAGATGGCTCCTAAACAGGAGATGTATAGCTGCGTGAGAGAGTTCAATGCATTTTTTTTAACTTTGTTCAGTCTTACAACTCCAGCACCTAATAAGTACTGTACAAACCTCTATGTAACTCAATAATGAGTTCACCTTGGGCCTATAATGTTTGGGCACCATATCCTGCAGCAGTTTTAAGTAAACCATGAACACTTGTTGTTCACTTACCAATCAAAAAACAAAGCTGGTTGTGATTATGAATAGTTTTGAGTGAATATCTCAAAAAAAATTTCTCTTAGGTTTGTACCAATCAAGAACCAAATAACCATAATCAAGAACCAAAGCTTGTGATTATGTATACATACCAAGATCATTATGGCCAGTTAATGGATACTTCTATAGCAGAGTACCTGCATGGCTACTCCAAGCTAGAATAGTGCTGGGGTACTTCAGAGCTACTCTGCGGCTTGTCTACCATGAGCTACGGCATAGCAGAGGAGCTGTGCAGCTAATTGGCCATGAGCGACCTCATTGTAAAGTAGCACCAGAGTAGCTCTGAAGTACCACCAGAGCAACTCCAGCGTGGTGTTGCCTTGGCAAGGCACTGCTATAGTAGCACCCAATAACTAGCCATAGGAATCTTAGTGTGCAGTTTTGATATAAAATTGGATGGATTGAGCATGATACACAAAGATATTGGTCTAGCTGTGAGTTAAAGATATCTCTTAAACTCACAGCGAGACCAATATCTTTGAGTATCGTGAAAGGATCCATTCGATTTTATCATTATTATGCTTTGAGAATCTAATTTTGGTCAAAATTGTGATTTTTGGTCTATTTGTAATATTTGGTCAAAAATGTGCTTTTCTCCATTACATTTTGTAACCATTTAAAGTGGGTTGTTAAACAGTGTTACGATATCTACACGCTACATGTACGGTGATCGTGGACTGTAAGCTGATGCAGAGACCTACGATATCGGGTGAAATTGGGCACCAATTTCAGTTTGTGACTCTAGCGGGTGCCAGATATCCAGAATAATTGGTTTTGAAAAATGTGTGTAAAGTATAGGATGGAAGATTCTCAAAGCGTAATAATGAGTGAACTTGGAAACCTTGTTCACTTATGCTTGTACCAATCAGAGCTTGTTAAAGCTTGAGTGAATCTATAAAAAAATGTGTTCACTTAGGCTTGCACCAATCTAGAACCAAGGCTGAATGTGATTATGGGTAGTTTTGATTAAACCTTGGAAACTTGTTCATTTGGTACCAATCATAAACCAAAGCTTGTGACTGAGTAGTTTTGATTAATCAAACTTTACATAAGTGTTCACTTAGGCTTCCACCAATCAAGAATCAAGCCTGGTTGTGATTATAAGTAGTTTTGAGTAACCCAATGAAACTTGTTCACTTATGTTTGTGCCAATCAAGAACCAAAACTAGATGTGATTATGAGTAGTTTTGATTGAACCATTAAAAAGTGTTCACTTCGGCTCGCACCAATCAAGAACCAAGGCTGGTTGTGATTATGAGCAGCTGCAAGTAAATTTTGAAAACTTGTTTACTTGTGCTTGTACAGCCAATGCTGGTTGTGATTTTGAGAAGTTTTGAGTGAATCTTTAAAGAAGTGTTCACTTTGGCTTAAACCAATCAAGAACCGAGGCTTGTGACTATGAGTAGTTTTCAGTAAACTTTGAAAACTTGTTCACTTATGCTTGTACCAATCAAGAACCAAAACTAGATGTAATTATGAGTATTTTTGCTTGAACCATTTAAAAGTGTTCCCCTAGCGTTGCGAAAATCAAGAACCAAGGCTGGTTGTGAGTACCCAGCAAACACAAAAACGTTTTTAAAACGTTTTAAATAAGTTATATTTTGGGTTTTGGTTTAGGTAAAAACGTTTTAATAACATTAAAATGTCGGGTTATATAAAGGTCATGAAATCGTTTTAAAACGTTTTGTATGAAAACACACTACAACAATATTTTAAAAATGTTTTCGAAATGTCATTGTAAACTATTTTTGCAAACATTTTTGGCCAAATATTTTGTCAACACTTGAATAACATTATGTCAAAATATTTGCACCCAGCAAACACAGAAATGTTCTTAAAATGTTTTTTACAAAACGTTTTAATAACATTTAAATGTCGGGTTATATAAAGGTCGTGAAAACATTTTTTTAAAACATTTCTTAAAAGAACGTTATTGCAAATATTTTGGGCAAACATTTTTTGCAAAATATTTTTCAACCCCAAAATAACATTCTGTTTAGAATGATTTGTACCAAGTTTTCAAAAATGATTTTGGTATGTTATTAAAACGTTTTTATACCCTTTATATAACCCGACATTTAAATGTTTTCTGTAAAACATTTGTGTTTGCTGTGCAGTAAATTACCAATAAATGTTATGAAAACGTTTTATACCATTAATGTACCCTTTATACAACCCGACATTTAAACGTTTTCTGACAACCTTTTATAACCTTTTGCGAATGATGTCGAAAACGTTTTGTGTTTGCTGGGTACGAGTATAGTTTTAAATGAATCTTAAAAAAAGTGTTCACTTTGGCTTGAACCAATCAAGAACCAAGGTTCTGAGTTTTGAGTAAACTTTAAAAACTTGTTCACTTATGCTTGTACCATTATGAGTAGTTTTGAGTGAACCTTAAACCCATAATGTGTGATTTGCATAAAGAATAGATTCCTATTTAAATGCTAGTTTTCAATGATCACATTATTCCCTTTTAATTTCGAGCCAAACAAATGAGGTAAAACAAAGAAAATTGCGATTTCATTCCAGCGCCTACAATGTGCGTATCGCTCGCCGATCGTATTACATGTAATACTGCATCGCGCTCGACGTGTGTACACATAAGCTGACATGTTAGCAAGCATTGGAACGGTGAACTCTGAATAAAACTGGGTCTCCCCGGTTTTAATATAAAAACTTAAATTTTACTGTTATTAAAGCACTTCAGGCTTAGTCTTTAACATGGTATTAAGGTACACAACTGGGCATTATAATTATGCAAAAAGTTGAAATCTGAGTAAAATTGAGGGCGTCGCTGTGAAGCAAATCACACATGGCTTTAAGCAAGCATTCACTTAGGCTTACACCAATCAAGAAACAAGGCTGGTTGTGATTATGCTTGTTCACTTATGGCAAGGTTCAACATTTTACTGCCAAAGGTACATGTAGTTGATATTAAAGTTTAAGTATAAATTTACTTTCAGAATATGACATCAAAAATGCAAAATCTTGAACTTGATTTTTTCCCCATTGGATTGTACACGCCCAAAATGTCTGAATATGGTGGAAATCGGGTAAAATTCATTTGTTAAAAAAAGTAGCTCGTCAAAACAAAATTAGCTACAGCTCTACAAAATTAATGGCTTATTGGCGACTATACTAGGCATTTAAGCAATTGTTTTGTGGGTCTTTAGCTTTTTTTGTTTTCATGTTCTACATTTTTAAACAAATGCCTGTATTGTTTTCAGCCTTCAAAAAATAAAGGGTAACGGACTAGGGTAACACAATTGGATTAAGGGGTCAATCCGCATTCTAGACCCTTCCTACCAAATTGTGTGAAAAATCTAAATAAGTTTTGTGAAAAATCTAAATTAATTTTTTATGCAGATTTTTATCAATTTTAAGAGAACATTACAAGCAAAATATTTAATATATTTATTTGGAAACTGTTTTAAGTAGTCGACCATAATTATCATTAAAAAAAGGTCGGAAAGATCATTGTAATTTTATTTTCAGAGTATATGGTGGACAATTTGTAATAGCTGGTAGAAACAATTGTCACCAAAAAGTGCCCATTTACAACCCAAAATGGGCGAAAACCGTATTTTTAACGGAATAACAACATAAAATGTGAGGTTTTTGGTTGCAAAATAAGAAACTATAGACAGCTTGTACCCTTATAGGGGTACTACACCCCTTTCAATTTTGTGCCTATTTTTGCATTTTTCTAAAAAATTATAGCGCATTGGGGACAAGTAAGATATGTATAATATAGGGGCAAGGACTACAACTACTATACACTGAAAATTTTATTTCAGCACAGATAACAGTTGTGGAGTTACAGTCAAAAATGAGGGAAACCAATATTTGATCAATAAATCAATAACTACTGACTTTGAGTTGCTGAATTTTCAGTACAGTAGTTGTAGTCTTTGCCACTATACATATCTTACTTATCACCAATGTGCTATAATTTTTAAGAAAATGCAAAAATAGCCACACAATTGGCCAGGGGTGTAGTACCCCCTTAAAAGAATTATGTTTTCATTTTGAATTGATATTTTCATCCCTAAGTTTTCAAACTTTTGGCAGTCAAACCAGGGCGAATTTTGAACCTTGTCCCAATCAAGAATCAAATCTGATTTGTGATTATGAGTAGTTAGCTTCCCAGTGTACTTTGTAAACTTATGTTGTGTTGTTTTGTTAGAAGTTTAATAAAAAAGAAAATAGAGCAAAATTTGTGTGAAGTTTTCATTCAGACTCATGGAGTGAGTATTATTTCTGCGAGAAAAGTGTTTGCAAACATATAAAATACTTTTAAACCACATTAGAATTAAAGGGGTTAACATTTATTGAACAATAAATGTTTTAAATTTTTAAAAGAACTAGAGGTTAAGGGTTGGATGTTAACCATTAACAATTTTAACTTTTTAAACACCTCTAATTTAACGTTTTAAAGTTTTGAACAATTAATGTTTTAGCTTTTTAAACAGCGAGTGTTTAAGTTTTGAACACTTTTAAACCAAGCAAGAGTTAAACCTTTAAAATCTGTTTTAGATTAAAGCTTATAATGGGGTTTTGAGTTAAAGATTTAAACAACAATTGCTTTAAAAAATGGCAACTGAAGTTTAAGGCTTTTTAACAACTACTAGAAGGGGGCGTATTTATAACACACCGGTATCAGATTGTTTAAAAAATACGTAAATCGCGAATTAGAGTGTACAGTTGTGTCAGAATTTCCATTTTGATTTCACCCTTTTTCACTTCAGGCTGCTAAAATGTCCAACTCAGTACTTGAATTTCGAAAGCTACCAGCAGAATTTAATAATCAATATTTTTCTAGTGGCTTGCAGAATCATTCAAACATGGGTATATTTACGTCTTGATTTTGCATATTTCTCATCGGAAGTGAAAAATTGGGAAATCATAATAGACCTAAATAGGCCTATGCAATAAACCAACCGGACCAGTATATTATTGATTGAAATGACAGCCATGTTGGGGCCCGGGGTTGGGGCACAGTTCTAAGATGACATAGGGACACCGAGGTCTCTAGTTCAAATCCACAACAATTCCCGGGAACCATTCAGGGAGAGCAGCGAGTGTTCGCCCTATTTTTTTCGACTAGCGAATGTCAAAATTAAGTTTTGGACGGATTTGATTGGCTCATGTGAAAGCTATTGGCTAAATACCACCACATTCTCAGGACTACATGTCTTACCATAGCAGCAGCGTAAAGCAAAAAGAAAACTTTTCAAAGTGTAGAACCTGAGCTTGTCCATATCACTGCATATGGTGGTAAGTTCACCCTATTCAAAAAAGTTAGATATTGTGTAACAATAACACATTTCATATAAAAATTTGTTATAGGAGTTTAAAATTCTCTTCCGGGAACTTGGAGGGTAGGCCTATATATGGGGGTCCAAAGTGAACAAAAACATATTTGTTGAACAACTTCAGGGGGATAATTGTTTAGGACATACACAGGTATGAGTTTAACACCTTGTAATACTAATACCAAATGAATATTTAAAAACAGACTGCCCTCGAGTTTGGGGTAAGTCCGCCTCGGGCAAGCATGGGGCGAACATGCCCCATCATTATAGGGCGAACGTGCTTCTTGTGCACATCTTTGTCTTTACTTCAGGTTATGCCAAAAACAAATCGAATACTGAGATTACAACTGCATAAATTTTTAACAAAACCCGCATGTTCCAATTTAGATAAAACAACATTGCCCATGTTAAACCCTACTTGAATATGTTGATGGGTACCGGGTATAGGCCTACCTATAATGCAAGAAAAATTCACGTTTTGGTGTCATTTTTGTTTTCCTTAGTTTAATTCCGGAGTTTAATAAACATGTTGCTATAGGCCTATGCCATGTCGCGTATTTTTTGTGGGTAGTTTACAATGACCTGCATAACCTCATAGCTGGGAGGAAAGGCCGACGACGAGCAATTGGTGTATTTTGGGGGGGAAATCCATATCTTCAATACGAAAGGTCAAAATTATGCCGGCTTTTCATCCCAGTCCCACATATCATCATACTTAAGACTATTAAATATCCAAAATATCAATTTTTAATCATTTGTCATAAAATGTGTATTATATTGCGAATTTAAAAAAAAATCAAAATTATTTGATATCATCAGGACATTCTTCGTATTCAGAATGCAATTCGATATGTCTGATGTGCCGCGCATGTCCCACAAAAAATACTGTCCAAACGTTCATACCCCCTTGAAACTCAATGTTCTTTTTGGAGTCCCCCGCCCGCCTTATGATTTGTTTGCCGCGTTTGAGTTGCAAAATCTAAAACTAATTCATTATTGTGCAAATTATACTACTAAACCAGAAAGAAAATTTGTTCTGCAAAAATTTTAAACCCATTTCTTTTGTATTTGATGCCTTCAAAAACTATAGAAAGCCTTGACAACTATTAGAAGAATTCATCTAAATATTTGAGCATTAAAATTATACAGAGTTTTTACCATTGCTCTATCCAATTATTTAAATTATACCTTTGGGATACCAGGATAGACCAGAAGTGAACTTAACATAGCAAATGCTGTAAATGCTGTTTTTATCTATATATCATTGTTGTTTGTATGTAAATGTTATGCCCAGCTGGTCTAGTTTTTATTGTATTCCTAATTTTGTTAAATTGTGCAAACTTAATGTAGTGTATTTTAATACGTTTTAAGTTTGACCCCTGGGCCAAACTGAAAAACAGTGTTTACACTGAGTTTTGTTACCCAGGCAAAAGAAGTTTTAATAAAATCGAATTAAAATAATTAAAGATAGGAGATACTATAAAAGACCTATTTTTAACAAATTGGTGCCAATATTAAATAGTTCATACTGTTCTGCATGAGTGTTATTTTTGTATAAATGAGTCACCCCCACCCCCACCCTATATATCCTCAAATGTATATGGAGAGGTTTGTACAAATTGGAGTGTAGAAGACTGTGCCATAATTCAAGTAAATGACAAAAATAATGCCAGCTAAACCAAGCGGCCAAATTCCACCATTAACGTATACATGAGCAACCAGGCTAGCAACAAACACCCTTGGCCTACTATATTATACATGTATATAGGCCTATAGGCTAATCCTGATGAATCGGACACTCATGTACCTGTTTACTGGTATGAGCCAGAGCACATCATCGTGGCTGGCAGCAACTTCGTTATTGCCAGTGTCCTAATGAGACTAAACCAGTATCACTATTGATCGGTTGCATGGTAGGCTAGACTAAGACTAGTAGTCTAGCAGCGAGATTTAACGAATACTGCTGGTAACAAGTATCCGATTCATATCGCTGGTGCCTACTAAATTAACCTGGTTTTGTGTGTATGCGACAACTCACGCACACCCTTGGGATGGACCAGTACAAAAGGTACCTCTCGTTTGTATAGGCGCTTTTACGTGACTTTCGTTTCATCACTTATTGACAGTAGCCTGCCTATTATAGCGTTAATACGCTGGTCAGGTCAGTTACCGATTTAAAGGTACCTCTCGATGAATAGCGTGTCGGGAACTCCAATTGGCACAAAGGAACAATAAGCGTTACATAATCTATTTCTTCTCCTTCCTATATAAACTCCTTGATAATAACGATCAAACAAATTATTCGCTTTAAAAATCCCCAAGGCGTCTATGTTAAGCATACTATAGTATAGATGTATATCCCCTCTATAACCCCCTGTATCGTCGTTATTACATTTTAAGATATAGAGGGCGCTATGTCGTTGAAATTTACGCTTGAAGCGTTAAGTGCCAGCAATTTCCCCCAAGTGTGTTTCTCAGCATAATAATAATAATAATAATAATAATAATAATAATAATAATACATTATTAACTAGTTTGATGATAAAATAGTATTCTCCAATTAGAAGATGACAATAAAATATGGGATATCGATTATACTCACATGTTCCAGTTAGGTTAAGGACAGTCTGCACCCCTGACCCGTCCTGGTTTGCTCTCAGGATTCTAGTCTCGGACTCTATTATATAGAGAGTACCGTCCAGCGGGTTATATGTGATGGCGTTAGCTCTAGCACTCAACCCAATGATGCTTGTAAAATGGAGTGATTCAACATTGGGATCTGTCTCAGCTACGTATATTCCATTACTACAGCCCACAAACACTGAAATAATAAAATTTAATTCCTCATTAAGTCAAGAATACATGCATCTATAAGCTAAAAGTGTTGATAATTTCCTCTGACACACAAATACCATTTTTTGTTCATTTAAGGGATCTGGAATGAGCGTTAATTTTTGATATTTTTCACATTTTTGATATGTAACAGTCCTCGAAGTAAATTTTATAAATCTAATGATATATTCTTAAAGTGTATGTAGCTGGGAGGAAAAGCCGACGATCAAATGAAAATTTTGACCTTTCATATTGAAGATATGGATTTTTTTCCCAAAAAGACCTATTTTTTTTTGGTGTTTTGGGAAAAAAATACGAAAGGTCAAAATTTTCAATTGATCGTCGGCTTTTCATCCCACCTACATACACTTTAAGTATCAAAAATATCAATTTTTAATCCTTTGCCGTAAAATGTGTATTACATTACGAATTTCAAAACATTATTTGATATCAGAAGGACATTCTTCGTATTCAGAATGCAATTCGATATGTCTGATGTGCTCTAATGTTCCACAATAAATACTGTCCAAACGTTCATCCCTTAATTGACATGATTCCTTTTATTCAGAATGTCTGTGCTGCTCTGTATCATTCGAACTGTGACCAATGTTTTGAGTTTCTTGATGGTGAAGAAACCACTCTTCTGAGAACAGACAAAAATCCTTCTGAGCTGATTTGCCTTGGTGATTTTAATTGTAACTCGCATGCCAAAACATCTGTGGAGAAGTCTAATTGGTTCAGGCTCCAGAACACAATGTAGAATCATAAGTGAACCTCATCACTTTTAAAAGAATCACAGTCAAATTATATTGACCACATCTCGACAAGTAGACCCGAAATGTACCATCAAATGGTGTTGTCCCATGTTTTCTCAGTGACCATTCTATCATTTATGCTGCCAGGAAAACTGGTAGAGTCAAACGCGATGCTCCATTTATCGAGGCTAGATCATTCATTCGTTTTGATGAGATGTTTTCTGAATGACTTTATTGATGTCCCTTGGCAAGCTGTTAGCTTTGGATGACGTAGCTTTGGATATTTTTCTTGGTCTACTTCGCCCATGTTTGTGAGAATTAAGATCAATAAAAATCAACCCAATTGGATTACCAAACAGTACTTGGAATCTGCTCGTACTAAGGCAGAGAAACCTATGCATCCGGATGACTGGAAGCAGACACGATTTTCGCATAACAAACTCAATAACATGGCTGATATTTTAAAGAGAATCTTTTTAATACAATATCCAGCAACCAAAATAATCCACGCAAGCTGTGGAAAACCCTGCTTCCTGGGAACACAGAGTCAACTCTCTCCTCTATGCTTGATGGAGATAATACTGCAAGTGATAAGATGGAAATTGGCAGTGTTTTTGTTTTCTACCATTGGGCAGAAATTGGATGATAATTTATTTTATTTATTTTTCATTTTTTAGTTTTCAAAATGCAAAGTAAAATTACGCAATACATACAAAAGGAAACAAAAGTAAAATAGACCCAATTGGCTAGCCTGGAAGAGAAGCATCAAGACACTGTCACCAAAAGGTGTGACTCCTCCAACCCATTGGGGCAATTACATAAAAAGATATACTATTGCACTATTTAAATACATTGTGTGTACATCCACATCACAAGGATTCCTGCCAGCCACCGCATGTGTCTCCCCACCTATCCACCTATCAGCCAGGAACAAAAACCCGACCCATGCCACGTGAAGGCCACTCCAAATCATCCCCAAGCCACATTGCCTACATGTAGGATTACAGAAAATATTCCCTAACCAGGCAACCCAGGGACGACCCCAAGCGACCGGCACCCGGGACGAGTCAGGCATCCACCAAAAGCTAACATATGAAAAGAGGCACAATGCAGCATCCGACAAGCCCACCCTCCCGACACGGATGTAGATTGTTACATATAAGATGGAAATCTGCTCAGTGACCCCTACTTATCAGACACATGGATTTAACCTCCTCCTCCCCGGCCCACCCGAACCCAACCAACCCACCCTGCAACACCCCAAGCCCACCCACCAGACCAACACAGGCCATGAAGACAGATAAAGTAGGTCACTGAGCAGAAAACCGAGACAACAACATTTAAAAGTCCTGCTCTTCAATACTGTTATGTTAATAATTTTTTTAATGTTTTTTAAAAGACTTTGTGCCCATGTACAAGATAAAATGACCCTTTACAGAATTTGGCAAACCAGCCCACAGGCGAGGGAAATTTACTGCAATGGTAAATTTGAAACTGTCAGTTTTGGGTGTGATGTTATGATTAAAAACTAAGTTTCCTGAGTGACGTGTGTTTACAGACCAATTACTGAAACCAAAAGTATTTCAATTTAAAATACAAGTACAAGCAAAGCAGATAGACAAATATTTCCTTCTGGTATTTAAAAGATCCATGATATTGAGTTGTTTGATGATCCCCATATGATTGATCCCCCTCCCCGCCGTTGACCCAATATGAACCTGGTGGCACGATGTTGAATAGATTCCAGGGTGCTAATGTGATTTTTGCGAAAAACAAACCAAACTGGGGAACATCAATAATAGGTAAGACAAGGGAACGACACAGTGTGAGAAGGATATTTTGGTTTTGATTTCCAACCACAGTTTTAAGAAAACCTAACAATCTATTGCACTTTTTGGTTACATAAGATACATGTACATTCCATGTGTGGTCAGAAGAAATCTGAACCCCGAGAATACAAAGACTGATAGCGTGAGAAAGCTTAGTATTTGACACAAGATAAATTGGAGAAGGCTTATTGTTACAACGAGTAATACACATAACTTGACACTGTTGGGGATTTAGTTGGAGAGCATTATTCTCTGACCACCAGTGAAGCGTAGAAAGATCATTCTTCAGAGTGGCGATTGGGCTTATTATCTAAAAAGCCTGATTTTGTCTTGGATTTGGATCAGATCATGTCACATATTGGCTGTCAAGCAATATATCATCAGCAAAAAAAAAAAATCGCGTCCAATCTCCGAAAAAATATTGTTCTGAAAATGAGAATGATTACATTCAAGTTCTGCTATACAGATGTGGGAAGAAAAAAAGGAAAAGGAGTAAGAAGAGGAGATGATGATACAGTACTTACCCTTTTCTCCATAAGCATTTGATTTATTCATGTCTGTTATTTTCGCAAGTTTTCTTCTTAAATCAGCAGAAGATTGAATTTATAGCAAATTACTGTTAATTACTTCTTTAATTAGCAGATGAAAGGTTGTTTGTGAATATTCAAAGAGTATCTTACTTTAACAAATTGCTACTGCTATCTTTTAAATTGAGAGAAGATAAAAACACGTATGTCATTTCCAACAGCTTTGTCAGAAGTGATGTCCAACAATATTATTCTTATCGCGCACTGAATTTTGTTTTGTTTCATTGGATGATAAAACAAGGCTAAAGATGACAACCTCATCCCCATGTAATCATTTCATCTTTCTTCTCCATCTAGATGAATTAATGGTAACTTTGCCTCTCAAATGAAACTTAACCATTTTCTTAAAATTTAATCACGCGTTATAGCAATATCTTACGAACAATATACTTGTATCCATTGTTTTATATTTTATATACTCCCTAATTACGTTAAGTGGTTTTTATTATATACCCTCTTTTATTTTAAATTTCCAAATGGAAAGTAGAAATTAATAATTCAACATGCACGCATATGATTAGCTGGTACTCATTTTTTTACATGCCTGAGAAACACGGCTAAATTGGAGCCACTTGATGATTGGAGTTTTTTGCTTACTCAAAGACTGTTTTGCTTAAAGTAATTTTTTCAATGTAGAAAGAAGATGAAGAAAACTTAGAAGGTCAACCAAAGATCAAATGTTTGTATCAAATAGATTGTTATTAAATTTTGAGCCTACATTTTTCACGAAAAATTTATTTCCAAGGCCATTTCAAGGTCATCAGAGGTCATTTCAAGTTCACGGCTAGACTTCGTAGCCTTCTGAGGCTGCAACATATCTAGTTTAATTTTTTTTCAAGGGTTCCCTATTTATTCTTGCCTCTGCCCGTTCCTCATATTTGTTTAATTTTGATCCATTTTACATTATATTTCACATCAGCCTGTCTCAAAAAATTGTGCAACTAAAAGCGCCTTCTTTGGCAATTAGAAAATACTGTTGTATCTCGAGATATGTTTAGTTAACAACAAAAGGGTAAAATCACAATTGTGCCCCTTTTACTAGGGAAGAGGTCTGTACATGTAAATCAATGATAGCATCAAGTTGATCAAGAGTTCCTTCGTGAAATCAAAAGAATACGTGCCTTAAAATAATTAAGGAACCATGCAGCAGAAAATTAATTTAAAAGTACCGTGGTATTATTCAGTAGTGTATAAATGGTAACGACTTTGAACGTGTTGTTTTCACCCTTCTTCCTCCCGCAAAAGATCTTTGAATCTTAATAATCAAAATTTCAAGGAATTTTTATAATAATGTTATCGCTTTTTATCTTAATTTAACCCCAAAATGTTTTGGTTACAGCACTGCTAAGTGTCCGTGCAGTCACCGGAGCAGATCAGATACATAATCCAATTAAAATAAAACAGGGGATTAAGACCTTCGCAACCGGCAAACCAAAGTAAAATGTCAAATGCAAAACAAAATGAAAAAAGTTGAAAAACCGAACCCTATCAAAGCAAGAGAAGAGCAAGGGTATGGTGGTTTTGCCGTATGTTGATGGTTTGTCTGAGCGTGTACCGAGAATTTTCAAAAACCACAAAGTATACAGATATCAAACCCCATCAAACCCTCAGACAGATTTTAGCCCACACAAAAGACAAACGTGAGAAGGAAAAATCGGCAATTGAATCCAAAGCTGTGTTTTGACTTATGTTGGCAAAACTTCTCGCATGTTTGGGACTAGAATGGCAGAACAAGAAGTCAAGGAGGATATCAACAAAAAGTGCGTGGGTTCGAGCCCCCGGCCCGCCACCGTGTTGCGCCCTTGGGCAAGGCGCTTTGTCTCGCTTGCCTTACCCCACTCAGGTGCATGCAATGGGAAGCTGTTAGGGGTAGTCACAGTCGTTGTACTGATGAACCCTGCGCCATTTGTAGGCAGCAAATGTGGTTCCGACATATTCTAATAACGGCGGAATAAATGTAAAGCGCTTTGAGGCTATTTACGGCATAAAGCGCTATATAAATATCTACATTTATTTATTTATTTTTTATAATAGTAACTCCCTGCCTGTATAATAGCCTTTATAAACTATTTGTTTCAAATAGTAGACCTATACCTTGGTGCACAGGATATGATTTTCAACATCTCATAATTAATTTTGCTGAAGAAGTTGCTTTTACATAAGTTTTAAGTTCGTCAAGCTGGCGTGTGCGGCACCTGATTTCGTTAATGAATCACATTGCATATAGAAAATTAACACTAGATGAATTGATGTACACGTTTTTGTATCAATTCAATTCAATTGATTAAACCTATACCGGAAAGTAAATGGTCGTTATAAAAATACTGGGTTTAGCTCGGTCACCGGGTCGAATCCTGCTTCAGCCTGTTTTTCCTTGTCCCACTACTTCATTTAATATTGTTACCCGGTTAGTTTATCTGTAGGCCTATATATTGTTCACTTTAAAATAGATAATGTGCAAAACGGATATTATTTTATTTTGTGGAACCAGTGATTTTTAACATCCCTTGTGGTCACGGAGGTACTATTTGTTTTCAATAGAACCCTAAATAAAAATGAAAAAAAGCGTGTTTTTTGTTTGTTCTGGTTGATGTGCACTGCACAATAACAACCCAGCAAACACAAAAATGTTCTTAAAACATTTATTCAAAACGTACATTTAAATGTCGGGTTGTATAAAGATAATGAATACATTTTTGAAATGTTAGTGTAAAATATTTTGTTCAACAGTTGAATAACATTCTGTTTGTTTGTTTTTACCCTATATATTACCCGACATTTAAACTTTTATGTAAAACGTTGTGTTTTTGTTGGTACAATCTTAGATACGCAATAACATCAATTTGTTTCCAGTTCTTGTGTGTGTGTGGTAGTAATGGAATTATACAGATAGTTATTAAATAAAAGACTCAACGATGTAGAAGAGTTTGTCGACTTAATTAGCGTAATGCTACTAAAAAACTCAACGGTGTAGAACAGTTTGGGGCCTTAATTAGCGTCTTATCTATTCTGTGTATTTCAGTGAAGCAATTCACCATTAGTGCAGTTCCAATACTATCTAATAATAAACTAAATAATCTTAGAAAAAAATTCTCACCTCTCGCCCAAAATGATAACATTTCAAGAGTGGCCTTATTTTTGCTTTTTATGTCTTATTTTTTCTTCTTTTTAACCATATGAGTCTGTATTCTTTTTATAGGATATAGCTAGCCTGGTTTGTATAGCGCTGGACATGTATTTTCCATGTACCCAAGCGTGTGTCCTTTACTGACCTAAGTAAGGTCACATAAAATTGGGTTTTTTTGGGTTTTTTTGTTCAGGGGGCTTCTTATGAATTGAAGGAAGGAAGGGTTTTTTTTCAATGTAAGATTAGCGATTAGCATTTTTAGTAGTGTCGGTCTTTTCCAACAGTGCTTGAAGACAGTGATGTCTATAGTGCCACAAATGTCTTGAATATGATTCTTGTTTCTAATAAACTTATTTATATGGCTTCAATTTGGTATCCATTTTCACACATTTTAAAATTAAATTTTTACACAATAGGCCTAATAATGTAAAAACCGTCCCCATGCAAATGGCTTTAATTGGACCTTCATTTTGAAAAATGGACAAGTCTTCCTTTCTGCTTTGGACATCCACGCGGTATGTTTAAAACAATCGTTTCTATTCATTCATTACAAGCCGTGCCTTTAGGCCGGCATGTATTGTATTTCAACGATTTCTTTCTTAAGTTAGGCGTGCAGCCTAACTTATTTCTTTCTTACCCTTTCTTTCTTTCTCACAATTTGCTACTAGTGCCACAGCCATGATCGAATTTCGACCAAATTCAGTCACAGGGGTCAAAAATTGTCATTTTTGCCTCACATTTGCCCCCCCCCCCATTATAATTAGGGGCAGTAACATGGAGACATCTAGTCTAGTGTTTTGATAACAAGAGATAACCACAGATAATGGTTCTGCTGTATGTGCTTCAAAACGGCTTGTTTTTTGTCAGAATTCGTCTATTAGGCTATTCCCAGGTGGTGAATGACGTGCATTCTCTAAATTCAGTAAATTTCCATCGTCAACCGTGTAATTGAATGGGATTATTTAAAAATTTTAAAACGCTTGAAATATCACAAAAAAATAGGCCTATGTTAATAAATAATATAAATACAAGCTAAAACCGTTGGGGTTCGATAATGAACCCCACAAAACTAACCGAGTATATGGAAAATGCCATACGGCCGGGCGATTTCACAAATTGCCGGGTCTATCATGCCACTCGCCGCCTGGCTATTCCAACTGCAATCCATACACCCTTCATGCAAGACATGACTTGAATCTTCCACACCGGGAGTGAATATTACAAACGGAGTCACCCATTCAGATAGGCCCATTCGAAATTCACACTCCCTGTGTGGGAGATTAAGGTAATGTCTTCCGGAGAGGTTGTATGAATTTCAACTGGAACAGCCTAGTCGGGGTGTATGTGTTTGTGGGGGTGGGTGGGTGGGGTGTGTGTGTGTGTGTGTGTGTGTGTGTGGGGGGGGATATATTGGCTAAAACTGCATCACGCTTTCCCATGATGCATTTATGAAAATAAATAATTCCCATTATAGTTTCTACAGATGACACAATAATGCCCTTACAAATGCTTCTTCTTCTACAAAGAACATAGCACAGTGACGCCACTTGCACACATGCATTGACATTAGCCAGTGTCTATGGGGTGTTCACATATTTGGGGTCAAAGGTCATTAAGGGGGTCATATCCGGTCTGAAATTGTGAAAAATTCAAAAAATTATGTCTAAAGTTACAGCAACGACACTTGCATATAAGCATTGCTATTAGTCAATGTCTATTAGGTGTTAACCAATTTGAGGTCAAAGGTCATTAAGGGGTCACTTCCGGTCCAAGACAAAAAAATCTTCAAAATGCTTCTTCTGCCACAGATAACATAGCAGTGTGACGACACTTGCACACATGCATTGGCATTAGCCAGCTTCTATAGGGTGTTCACAGATTTGGGGTCACAGGTCATTAAGGGGTCACTTCAGGTCTAAAACCAAATACCTTCAACACTTTTGATTAGCCAAGTCAAACATACCACAGTGACGGTATGTTCACACATGAATTATTGTTACCACGTGTAAGTGTGGTATTTCTTTATTTGGGGTCAGAGGTCATTAATGGGTCACTTCCGGTCTGAAACAAAATACCGTCAAAAATGTTTCGACAGGAAAACATAGCAGAGAGCCAGTATGTTCACACATGAATATTATTGTTATACAGTATATAGAATATTTTGTCATTTGGGTCAAAGGTCATTAAGGAGTCACTTCCGGTCAGAGACGAAATACCATCAAATTGCATTTTCTGCCACAAACAACATAGCTCAGTGACGCTTATTGGACACATGGATATACATTAGCCAGTGTCTGCAGGATGTTCACAGATTTGGGGTCAAAGGTCATTAAGGGCGTACTACACCCATATATTGGTTTGATTGGTCTAAAAAAATATTTTTTCATTTATAGCTAGGCGATATATGCACGGATCATGTGAAATTAAAAAATTATGAAAAACATCGTTTTTCACCTATTTGTCTTAAAAGTTGATTGGTTGATAAGGACGCTCATTCATCCCTATCTAAGGGATTTTTTATTTAGCGAGAGTACGTAGTCAATCTTCATAGGGATGGGCGATACCAGCTTTTGGTACCCATTGTCGAACTAGAGCAGTCAGGGGGTTTGGGTCGAATTTGTAGAAAAAATAAAACAAAATGAAAAAAAATGGCCGCGGAGCGCGCTTGCGCGACGCAGGGGGTTGTCTGAGGGAGGGTGTTCCCCCCTCAGAAAAAAAAAAAAAAAACGTGTGCAAAATGAAGATCTAATTGAAGCGATTTGGTGGACAATTTTGGCACTATTATGCCAAGGCCTATATACTAGTGTAAAATTTTAGTTTGGCGGCCGAAAATTTGTGAGAGCCTTTCGTGGACAAGTTTCGAGTTCCCTATTATCGTAGGCCTATAAATTGTTTTAAACATAAATCGGCGAAAGCAGAAGCGAAAATGGCCACTTGTATATCGATTACGCAGGGGAGGGTAAAATGAAGACTAAATTGAAAGCTATTGAAGTGATTTGGTGGACCATTTTGGTACTAGTGTGTAAAATTTTAGTTTGAAAAAGCCGCAAATTTGTAAAATGATGGTCCATGAGACCTTTCTTTGGACAAGTTTTCCCTGTAAGCCTATACCGCAAATTGGGCTTAAATTTGCAAATGTTGGAAGAAGAGCGAAAATGATCATATGTTTATCCACTACGCAAGGGGAGTCTGAGGGGATGTTCCCCCTGAGAAGTTTGAAAAATTTGCAAAATGAAGGTCGAATTGAAGCCATTCGGTGCATTGTTTTTACACTACTATTTGAATCAATTGCTTTAAACAGAAAAAAGGGCCCGAAATCAATTTGCAAAACTTGAGATTGGCAATTACTAAATCATGCATAAATCGATGAAGTCGTTATGGAGTCCGTCTTAATTTTTGACTTTGGTGGCAAAATGTGAGGGGCCCTGCATATCGGCGGACCCGCAGTAATTTTCACGTGCTTTTAGGACGAGGACCCGCCTTCAAGCAATGCCTAGTCGCAGGCCTCTATAGGACCTACTTCCAATCGTCCCGACTGTGCGGTTACACATGGGCCTACTCAATTACGTGCAATTTAGTTTCTCTCCTCCTTTCCTCCATTTTCTCTTCTCTTTTTCTCCTTTCTTCCCCTTCTCTTCTCTTTATTTATTTATTTGGGGGGGGGGGGCGTCAGCCACCTGGATCCGCGCCTTAATTGAGTCCATGTGTAGGCCTATGTTGGGGATTGGAGGGGGGTACTGAGGCCTACCACATTTAATAACGAACTTACTTACTCTTTGTGGGATTTCGAATCGCAACACAGGTAATAATAAAACCAGTAGCAAACTTCACTTTACCAACAAGATACAACAACTTTACAACTTTCTTTTTAATTAATGAAACAAAGCTTATTTTTGACTCAGAGTTTAAATTTAAGATGCTAGCCGAAGTCAATAACTTTGCACATTCTTCGGGTTCCTTTGTTTCCACTCTTGTTAAAAGAAGACATAAAACCTGATGATCAGCTGACTCTTTCTGTTGACAATTTAAGTTTAAAACATTATTAACACAATTTTTGTGTTGAAATTAATTGTAAACATTAAACAAAACCAATACATTGGCTGTAGTTTCAAATCTTTCATAACATATAACCGTGGTGTTTGTAAAATATTTTGTAAAAAGATTTGCAATTAGGCCTACTTTGATTGGATTCGAACATTGCAACTTTACAATGCTCAAGAACACGAAAACTTCGGGTGTGTGAAACATTGTTAAAAATTGTATGAAATGAGGATTCCTAGCGTAAACTAGTTTCTATACACTTTTAAATGTGAATGATAGGAGGTCTGTAGGCTAAAGGGGGCCCGAAAATTTTTTGTGATGAATTTTTTTTGCTTCAGCCCCCCCAGCAAGTGTTTGTGAACGGTCGACGGTCCCTATATGCCTACCACACACAATTTATTCGCTACCTGAAGTCGCTATTAGCTATTAAATAGAGAATGAAAGATTTTTTATTTAATATTTGTTTTCAATTTTCGAATAATTATTTTTGTTTTCAATAGGCCTACGTTCCATAAAAATAAAAGTATTGTATCGGAAATTGACCGATACCAAAATGGTATCGAATCGCCCACCGCTAGAAAAACCAAATCATGGCGTCTGTACAAAAATGTATGCGGAAGTCTTTCGGCAAGCGAATACAGTGAGTTTCATGGATTTATACTGGATATATAATGGATTTTCTTAAAGTGGAATGATTTCAGCATGCGGTACAGGTAAGTGACGAAACTGTTAATACACGTGAACTAGTAGGGTGTCCCATTTAGCTGTTATCATTGTGAACATACCGATTCACATTACAAATGCGTTATAAATCATGTTTTGTAAGCTTCCCGTATGTCCTCAGAAAACTGAGCAAAAATTCACCTAATACTGAAAACCAAGGCATTTACTGTTCTTTAATTTCAACCTTATCAAACCTGAAACAAATATGCTGCCTTGCGAACACAAATTTTGCATATCATTGTCAACTAAAAGGGGGGAAATAAGTTTAATTTCATTGATAACATGAAATTGATGCATATTAATGTTTTCAAAGCTGTGCATAATTAATTAATTTCCCCCCAAAAATAATTTTTATACTTTTAGCGTCTGTCACAAATGCTTAACAAGTGTGAGTGATTGGATTAACGGTATCAATTCTGAAATTCTAAAGAAACTCGATTTTGTGAATCGAGGTCTATGTACCTCTTCCGAGCTTCTACCTTTAAAAGCATGTAAGCTACATTGATACCGATGCCACCAATAGAACGAGAAGATTTGCCCCTTCATTTTGCATACCACTTTGACCAATTTTTTTTTCTCATTTCTCCACAAAATGCAGAAAACCCGCAAAAAAATCCAATGGGTGTAGTACCCCCTTAAGCCGGACTGGTGATTTTTTTACCTGATAAAATATTTTTGTATACGGTGATGTTCGTTGACCCAGTCCGTCGTAGTGTGACAGAGCCATAAATGTTTTATATGCATGAATGAATTACAATTCAAGATTTTAATCCTTGCTAGATACAATAATGTACCAGAATTTCACTCTCGTGGTCGACCAAGAATTATAAAATTAACAAAACAATCACAATTTATGTTTAAATATTTTTGAAAAAATGCTCTTGAAAAGTTGTTCATCAAAAATATGCAACAACAATTTGAAAGGTCATTCGTGATAATGCGAGGCAAAGTTTGGCCAGTTCTATTACGCCCACTTAATTCTTTACATCTATTCAGCATATAGTTACTTCTAATGTAGACTTATGGTAGGTTTGGGCGGGGATTCTCACATTCTGGAAACGCGAATTCGAATTCACGCAGCACGTCTAAAACACTTCCTGTTCTTAAGTAAACTTTTGCCAAAAAGTCCTGTCTTGTATTTCAAATGGCTTTCACAATATCTTGACACCTTGAAATCCTCTCTAAAAATCAACGCAGTCACAAAAAGCAAACATTTCAAATTAAAAAATTGCATCAGCTACAACCAATATAATCGTGTAATTGGTACATTAGTATTTAAATGTTTACGTTAATTTTGGGTACACTGTTTCATCTAGCATGTCTAATGAGGATTGTAATTCATTCATGCATGTAAAATTTTGAATGACAAGCCGGGGTGTTTACCAATACAGAGGGTTACACAGTACTTACCTTCGCCTCGTTGTTTTACTTAAAATAATAATGTCGCCCGTGTTATATGAGACGATAGATGCGCGACCTTTATTCTCTAATTAAAATATCATAGCAAATTAACAGCAATATATCAATGTACATGTCACATTGAGTAATTTTTAAGAAAAGTTGAAAATGATGGCGCTATTTATCTAAAATCTTGTTTGCATCTTTACAAGGGGTATACATTTGTAAAATGGTATTAGAATATCTGCAAACAGACTAACAAATGAGAAGGGATTTTTCAAAAAACCTTTTATCATGAAATGTAGGATATAACTCATATTATTTGGGTAATTAAATTTCAAATATATGTAAATAGCGCCCTCAATTTGCACACGAATGTGCAATTTATAGAATTAAAATTACCAAAAAAAAGTAGAAAAATATTAATAATTTGATATAGAAACGAAAATGTATGTTAAAACTTGCTACAAAATATACGTGTATATAAAATTTATTCGTGTGATAGCTGTTGGTATTATTCAGGTCTAGAACTTGAACATTATAATAATTTTCTGTTGAAAAAATTAATAAATGGTCACATCAAAAACCGTGGTCCCCCAGCGTAACATTAAGATTGACTACAACCTCGTGGATTTTGACTAGCAGATTCACACGCAAAAAAAAATCTTAGGTAAATATACGTATAAATGTTCAATTTATTGATTTCGGGATAGAAAATAAGTCATTAAATAGCATAACAAAAATATAAAATATACACAAATACACATATAAACAAACAGGTTAAAACCTAAATCACCATTCAAAAATCCAGACACTCACCCATAAGTTACCCCTACAGGTCACGGCAGACAACCGCCGACCTGATGTTTGACAAAGGTAGACAGTTGCCCACCCGAGTCTGCCATCTCCGGCGAAAAAACCCGCCCCAAGATCCCAAAATAGTGATTCAGAGCTTAATGCGATAATGACAATATGACAGCAATTACACAATAAACCATTTACAATGAGCTTAATTTGCTTCTATCGTTTTTGAGCGTCATTATACCAAGCTGCGCTAAAGGGGCCAGCAAGCCAGTCTCCAATTATGTCGCTGTCCACTTTCAACAATTATGCAGTAGGCCTAATTTCATCCTTTCCACCAGATGTTCCCTTCTTCAGGAACGTAATTTCCCCAGAGAAACAAGTCTCGATTTATCCTGCAATACACATATAATAGCGCCATCGGTTATTTGAGTAGTGTATTTCTGATATTGGCAATCGTATTGGTGGTGCTTTTAGTACTGAGTCATGTACACATATGCTGATGCGGGCATGTAGCGCCATCGGTGAGTGATTACTGATATTATAGCAATATAATTTCTTGGCTTCATCCAAAGAACGGTTGGATCCAATAATCCGGATACCATGAAGGAGCTTTTCTTTGCTCTGGTGAGACCTATCTGGAGTACTGTGCTCCAGTTTGGGCTCCTAACAGAGAGGGTCACAAGAATACGCTGAAAGGGGTCCAGAGAAGGTTCACCAGATACTGTTTTCCTGGTCCCTGGCAGTCTAGGCCTTCTTACAGTACAAGGCTCAAGACCCTTGAGATTCCAACCATTCTTTCTCACTTTGATTATCTTCGCATTATGTTTGCTGTTGGATGTCTATGGAATAAATACAATATTAGCTGGGCTGACTAGATCAAGCTGAATACTCTTTCCTCCAGACAAGCAGTCAACATAGATTTCCGGCATTTCCATCGCAGCCGAACTGACGCTTTCCATAATTCCCACTTTGTCGCATTTCCTAGGTTATGATCCACCTTACCAAATGATGTCTCCAGTGAAATTGATTTTAGTTTGTTTTCTTTTTCGCGCAAAATGCGTAGTTGTATGTACACCTTTATCAGTAATATGTTGTGTGTGCTGGTTTTTTAATCGCTTTTTTATATAAAATATTTTTCTTTTTCGTCAACGGGGTTATCGGAGATCCACTTCAAAGTGATTTAGTTCGCTATTAGGGAATCCTCCAGGGACCCCGTTGACTATTTGTATTTGTATTTATTTATTTTTTATTTTTTGCCTTTTTCTGCTTTTGTATGTATGTTTGCCTGGATTATAAAATAAATCAAATCAAATCAAATCAAATCAAATCATACATGGAAAGGTTTCTATAAAAAAAAAAAATCGATTTTCTTATAAACCATCATGCGCACAGTTTCCACCTCGATACACCTGAGCACATATTTTCGTCCAAGAGCTTCCAAGCAGAGAACAACAAGCATCGAATGTCTCCACCACAGTCTTTGATTACACTATACGGTTGAGTGCATAGCAATGAAGGAACTGTGAAGCTTCTAGCTAAAAATGGGCCTCTTTGATTTGGTTTTGTCGAAACCTCAAGTGTTCCTTCATCCACTCACATTTTTTAAATATCAAACGAAAGCTAACACTTACCCCTAAAAACACTTTTAGTCAATAGGTCAACAGATAACACAATTCAATGTTATAGAAAGGCGAATGTGGAAAATCTGTTTAAAACTACCTATCCAAGCACATTTTTGACCAAAATGTAGGTTTTAAAAGTCAAAATCTCAAGTGTTCCTTACAATACTTCAAATTTTATGTCATTAAATGAAAAAACACACTTTATTGTCCATAGTGTCACTAGAATGAGCAATGTTCAATTCTCTTTAAACAGTAGACATTGAAAAGGTGTAACTCAAAATTTTGCTCATTTCAACACCAAATTCGATCGTTTGTATTGCCTCATTAAATGACTGAGTGAGCTAAGCAGAACAAAAGAATCGGTTGTCCTGCGTTCTGAGTGAGTCGTCCAGAACTCTTTATGATCACCAAAAAGAAGAATGCTGGCTAAGTACCAATAACTTAAAACAATATTGTGATATTTGAGTATTGTGTATGTACATTTGTTGTCATATATTGTACCAATTATAACTTGCTTTCAATTAAAGATTTAGATTTTGGTAGCTTAATCAAACAGTGTATTTGTGTTGTGCATTCGTGTGAGTTCGGGTAAAAGGTGATTTTGGCCTTGAGTCAAGTACGACTCGTAAAACTGGTGTGTACGTCTTTTTTTTAATTACGATTTTCAAATTAAGTTGAATAGTGATTTTGTCAGGAAGAGACTGAAAGAGACACAAGACACATTTTATTATTCCCACTGTATTTTTTAAATTATTTTTACATCATTATAAGTTCATTGCATGTAACTTACAAAATATTTATTTGCTTATACAATTTGGATAATACTTACTTTAATTTACATTATAATAAATGAACCAATACACAACTCAAAATCTATGCCCTTAGAAGCTGAAATCTTAAGTTTTTTTAAATAGTCGTTATTATCATAAATTATTGTATCATCATTACTTATGATTTTGTTTGCCCATATATAGATATATAATATTTCAAATAAGTGACAAATGTGCAAAGTTAAGCTTAAATCCTATTGGGGTCATCATAGGGGGGGGGGGCACCGACCATGATTGGGGGGCACCGGGTCTGATTGGGATCACAAGCCCTTTTTTGCCATTTTCCTATGGGATTTTCTAAATTTTGCAATCGATTATTCCCCCCGTGCCCTATGACGTTAGGGCACGGGGGGCACTATTAGGGCTCTGTTGGATATAATTCAGGTTGGAAACTGATTTTCATACATGTAGATCTCCATATTGGGAACTCCTCCTCCACTCCAGTTGTTCATGATTATGCAGTCCCTCAAGGGTCAGTCCTTGGACCCCAATGGTTCACCATTTATACCTATCCAGTTCATAAGATAATCCTCAAATACAAATTACAGTATCATGTATATACTGACGATACGCAGTTGTACATGTCTTTCAAACCAACCCAAGAATGTGCTGATCAAACCATTGAGTGTATTGAATCATGCATTTGTGAGATCCGTAAGTGGATGCAGGAGAATTTTCTAAAATTGAACGATGAAAAGACTGAATTTGTTTTAATTGGTTCTCGACAACAGCTGTTAAAAGTAAATGTCCCACATATTACAATAGGAGATTCTGACATCACTCCTTCATTGAGTGCACGTAATCTAGGTGTTATTTTGGACTCGTCAATGTCTCTTAATACTCATGTATCCAGTATTGTACGTTCAGCATCATTCCATATCAGAAACATTGGTAGAATAAGAAAGTACTTAAGTCCTCATGCTACTGAACAAATTGTTCACAGTTTTGTAACCTCCCGGCTTGATATGGGCAACTCCCTCTTGTTTGGCCTTCCTCAAGATCAGATTGCACGTCTACAGCGTATTCAGAACACTGCTGCGCGCTTGGTCACTTTAACTAGAAAGAGATCTCACATCACTCCAGTTTTAAGAGAGTTACATTGGCTGCCGGTTGGTTACAGAATTGTGTACAAATTGTTGCTCATTGTTTTTAAATCGCTAAATGATCTTGCGCCAGAATATATCAAATGTCTCCTCCAACCATATAACCCTCCTCGTATGCTCCGTTCCAGTGACAAATCACTTCTCTGCGAACCCCGTTCAAAACATTCATGGGGGGATAGGGCTTTTTCAATTGCTTCACCACGTCTCTGGAATACTCTGCCAAACCACATTAAATTAAGTACATCTTTAACACAGTTTAAAAGTTCTTTAAAAACTCACTTAATGAAAGAAGCATTTTACTGATGTGCATCACCATATTTTGTTCACCTATTGATTGTTGTTCATGTGTAGATTAAGTTGTAATGTAAATTAATTTTTATTTTGTAGTTTAAGTTAATCTTTGTATCGCGCCTTGAGCGCCATTGATTTGGTGGAGATGTGCGCATTAGAAATTCACATTATTATTATTATTATTATTATTATTATTATTATATTTATTTACTTTTGAAAACAAATGGTAATATGAAAGGTGCATATATTCTATATTTTGTGCAAAATCTAAAATTATATATTTATACACTATAGAATATTATGTATTTCTTAATATTAAACATAACATTTTTACTACGAACGCCTGATTTGTTTACACTGGGGTTTCCATTTGTTAAGAGGGATAATAACACAATATTTTCCACTAGGCTCAAGTATACATTCTTTGTGATTGTCTATAACATTCCCAGAGATAGGATGTGTTTTCAAGGAAAAAAATTAGACGTCTTCCATTCGCACCTTTCAGCTTGCATCTAAACCACAATGGTATGACCAAATGTTACATTCACGTGATGCAATCGGTCTTTAAATATTAATGTAACATGTACATCTAATTCATTGTTTGCATTCCCAATTGAAGTATGAGACCAAAGTGTGATAGTCAGACGAGGCCTTTATAATAACATTATTAGGGGATTGTCAAAGTTTGAGAATTGAATGCTTGTAATATTTGATAATTCAGAAGGAATTTTCACCAATTCTAGGACTTATTACATTATCCTGATTATAGTTCATGAATCACACAACAGGCTATTAAACATAACATTGTATCCTTTATATCAATGTAAGAGAGTGCCTACTTGGTTAGCAGTGCTTGTTATTGACGTCATTAAAACTCTTACTAAAGGATTTACAAGAAACAATTACAATTAAAGCTACCTGGCTAATCCTACCACTGGGTACTTTGTAACAATTCAAAATATTTCACAGTCTACACAGTTTTCCTGCAATACAAGAACACTTACTTATATTTTGGTTTTTTAACACTTATTTGCATTAATTTCTTCCCCTTTTAATTTATTATATTTTCTTCCTTTTTTACAAAGTAAAGTAATTCACGATCCAACATGTTTAATATAACTTATGCTTTTGTCGATGTCCCAGCTTTTCCCCTATGTAATACTTTATAGTACCGAAAGGTTAAAATAGTATTTCGGAATATAACAATACTGTTAAGTTCTAAAAACAGTATTAATGGAATAAAATACTATAAAGTTCCGAAAGGTTATCATAGTATTAGATCGTGGAATTAATATTTGCTTAATTCCTAGATAACACGTTTACAATTAGCCAATGACATGAAACACTGATCTCTCTTAAGCTCGATTCGATTAATCAATTAATGTTATACGGTGAAGTGAAGAGATCAGAGGGTGTTTAACATGTCTAGATGATTCGATATTTCAGGTATTTCTAGCTAGAATTACCTGAGGGATTTCCAGATAGAAATTCCTTATTATATAAAAATCTCTCAAAATTGTTCCATAGTTTTAAATATTTCTGTCTTTTTCGTATATATTATTTTCATCGCCTTATGAGATAGCTTCTGACTGGATTCAGATTCCGTCCAGGACCTGCCGTAGATTTAAAAAAAGTAATAACCATGTAATTTCCAAGTTGGTAATTACTTATATATTTAATATATTTGAAATATCCCATAGTTTTGGGCTTTCATTTTATATTTTAATATAATTTTCAGCGCCTAAGACATTTTCCGACTGGATGCAGGTTCCGTCTAGGACCTATTTTATTTTTAATTTCGAAGGTTAAATAAGAATATATATATATATATTGTTTATGTTATTAAGAAAATATATTGTTAATAATAAAACCATGTTGAAAGTTAAAAATTAACTTCTGATGTTTTGTTTTGCCGCATTCATATTTAAATATGTAATTTTACATTTTAGAAACATTCAGATTTATGGCATATCCACATTACATTACAGTATTCTTTATATAAAACTATATTTGATAAATTTGTGTATATACAAGCTCTTGTTTTTTATACAAATAAATAATGTATACAATATTTTGAAATATACAATACAACATGTGTCATTATCAGCTATTATCCATACAATATACATTAATTACAAATATACAATAATCGCACTTGGGTTTTCAAAATCTTTATATGGCACAACACAGTCTATGTCAATACAGTAACACTGTCTATGTTTCGTTATTTTTCAAGATTTTTATGCACATTACACCAACATGGGCAATATGGTTGCATTATATTTTACCCATGAACAAAAGTATTTGTTAATCTAACATAGATGCTCATATGTGACGTGTCATGTCAAAAGGAGACACTTTTGGGCAGGTTATCAATTTTGAGGTTTTTACATATCTTAAATATAGAGATATTTTGCTCCACAACACCGTTTTCCCCAAAGAAATCGGACATTCCTAAGCGAAGATATTGAGTTTGTAAGTTATGGTATTATAAAATTGGAAATTGAGATATCGGCCTTTAAAAATATAGACAATGTTGAGAGTAGGAATTACCTTGAAAAATGTCTCAAAAAATACAAGATGTCAGTTATATTCCGGTCTGAAACTATCAGACAATATGGTAAACATTAATAACATCACAAATTCGCAACAAACCCAAATTGTGAAAAAATCACCTCCGGGCAGATTTTTGGCTTTTTCTCCATTTACGATCCTGCCCAAAAGTGTCTCCTTTTGACATGACACGTCACATATGAGTGATCTATTCATGATCAACAAAATAATATTGATTGTAGCGTTGAATATACACATAATATTCCGAATACAGAATAACTAATACCAAATACTTACGTTTGTATAAGTATTCTAAAAATTCTTAAAATCTTTAATTTGAGATATTGCTGACTAATATTGATTAAGTAATCACGAGATGAAAGAAAAACAATTGTCATATTTAAAAACAAAATTTGCACTTTCGGATCTTTGTAACTTCAAATTATATCTATATAATGCTAAACAAAATGAGCCGGGTGAGAACGATTGTTTTAAACAAGAGTTGTGTGGAAATCAATTCGATTTTCTGTTCATGCATTCTGAAAATGCTTAATTTTCATATTTTTCTTTCTGTGATGACACTGTTGTGTTTTAATCGTTTCTGAAGTTTTCCAAAAGCAGTTTGGACTTCTCATATTAGAGTCGTGTAAAGGATTCGGTACCTTATTTTTATTGTGCACCATATTTCACATTTTTAACGGTTTGATGCAATAACATTTATAACAGTTTTCATTTACAGGTAGTTTTGTTTTCATATACAGATAATTATGCGTATTCACAATTTCTGAATATTTATGCTTTTTTGAATAAAGACGTAGCAGCGCTAAAATTTGAATATCCGTACAGTTAGTCTGTGTACACTTGCTATGCTACTTTTTACATGCAAGCCCAGATACTTTTTTTATTTATTGGACAGCTAATATGAATTATGTACACAATTTGATAATATGATTTCAACTACAGAAACGATGACTTTGAGTACTTAAGTGTATAATCTATAAACTAAATATTCATCTCATTGTAACATGATCAAGAGAAATGATGCTAATGTCAAATATACGAATTATTTTAACACCAGTTTCTAGCGTTTGATGCAAACAACATGCTAATTGAACTCCGTGTTTACATGTACTAGTTACATGCAACTTATCAATATTAGCGACATTAGACTCATTTCACTTGTTCGTGTCACATGTAACATTACTCATCCGTCGTATCTGTGGGGTCATCCGCTGGTCGGACATTTATCCTTCGAAGCTTCAAAAGAGAAGAAAAATATAATAAAGTTATCATTAATTGGAACACTATTTTCTTTAAATCTACACGTAATATAATGTCATAATATTCGAGAAGTAAAGTGTGTTAGCTCTTTCTATAATTCACAATTTAAACCTTGATGCCGTTAAAAGAAACAAATTAACCAATAAAACAAATGATCCCCTTCTACGCACACAGGACCAAATCAAGCAGGTCAAAAACATACCGTATGTTTTATATATTCCCTGATTTATTACAAAATCTCAATTGTGCTATGACTCCCTATTTGTGTAAATAAGTTACGGCTCCATATTTTGGTGTACTAAAAATAGGACTACCACTTGTGACCGCCCGAAAAAAATGACACCCATCCCAAAGTATGTTATTTATTATTATATTGGGTTTGTGCCGATTTGTTGTGATTTTGAGCGCACTTTGTTTGATAATTACAAGTTTAAAGTTTATTTTGGTTAGCATGGTTAGTGGACTGAGCTAAAATCGTCACAAGACTTTGTCTTTAATAGATATTCTGCTGGGATCGCAAGTTTTAGTTTTTCTCTTTTTTTAAATCTTGATGATAAATACATTTACCTATTTTCTATTTTTTGTATTGTTTTTTAATCTTGATATATATTCATTTATTATCTATGACTGGTGCATTGTTGTAATACCTTAAGGGAACTGGGATGAGCGTTTTGAGCGTTTCGACAGAATTTTTTGTGGACATGAGAGCACATCAGACCTATCGAATTGCATTCTGAATACGAAGAATGTCTTTCAAATAATTTTCATTTTATGAAATTCACAATATAATACAAATTTTATGACAAATTAGTAAAATTTGATATTTTTCACATTTTGGAGATATAACAGTCCTCGAAGTAAATTTTATAAATTTAATGATATAGTCTTAAAGTGTATGTAGCTGGGAGGAAAAGCCGACGATCAATTGAAAATTTTGACCTTTCGTATTGAAAAGACCTAATTTTTTTTGGTGTTTTGGGGAAAAAAATCCATATCTTCAATACGAAAGTTCAAAATTTTCAATTGATCGTCGGCTTTTCATCCCACCTACATACACTTTAGGAAGTTTACTTCGAATACTGTTAAATATAAAAATATCAATTTTAATGATTTGCCATAAAATGTGTATTACATTGCGAATTTCAAAAATCAAAATTATTTGATATCAGAAGGCCATTCTTCGTATTCAGAATGCAATTCGATATGTCTGATGTGCTCTAATGTCCCACAATAAATACTGTCCAAACGTTCATACCCCTTCCCTTAATAACTAGTATGATATATTGGCTTACATTTATATGTTCGACTCGTCCAGTTCTTCTACTCCATTCGCTTTTCAATGCATTACGAACCTGAAATTAATAAGGAACGTCAATAAATTAATGTTTAGATACAGCGCGCGCTGGACAGTATACACCAACACTACTTGAAGGTGATTTAAAACAAATGAAAACATATTGTGTCTGTATTATAAACAAACGACTAAAATAATCTCATTTGTAAAATTTCTTGTAAACAAATCCGAATAAATATTGGTTAAAATTATGTTAAGCATACCTACAATGACGTTTCGTACTACATTGTAGCACTTTCTCAAATTGAAAAGAGCAACGAGAAAGGAAACTGCTACGATGTAGCACGAAACGGGATTGTAGGAATGTTTAGCATCATTTTACACAATATTCACTTGGATTGGTTTAGAAGAAATTTTACACATGGTATCTATTGACTATCCTGATGAACATGTTTACGGAACTAAAACAATTGTCGATAGGCAGGAAAAACCTCCTATGTACCTGTGGCCCTTGAATATGTTTAAAACAAAACTGACCATATGTAAAGGAGGTTTTGCTTTAATTTGAAACATGTTTTCATATTGTATTTGGTACCTAAATTAACCCAGACGCCATCTATTGACAAAATTATAATATTATGGTAGTTTGAGCTAATTAATTACTGATACACGCATATACAAAGAAGTACTATTGTAAGACCAATCTATGTCATATTTACGGCTGTTTCGTATTAATTAAGCTTTCATCAAAAACACTATATAAGCCTGTGTGCAGCCTTTAAATTGCACTAGTGGTTTTGCTATTAGAAGCAACAACGTGTTTCTCACCGGCCCATAGAACAGCATGCTATCCCACCATGAGGAATTATCACTTTTTCGTTCATAAAATCTAAACGGAACATATTGCAGGCTTAAAATCTTACTGAGAGTATAAGATAAATATAAGCTTTCTTCTGATGCCAACATTTTAATAAAGTGTGGGGACGAGGATGTTTATGTTACGTATGATATGTGTTCAAAACATGTAAAAAACTGTTTTAAATGATGTTGTTGTTTGAACGCACGTCGTTTGTATTGTATTTGTCTGCTACTTTTTCCGTGTCTTACACTAATTGTTACCATTTCCTCAACTTTTACGGCTTGATGGCTATAATCACGTACCTCTGAGTTAACATAGCAGGTGACGAAAACCAGATACATCCCCTGCATTAAACAAAAAATAATATTGATAAATGTGTAAATATATTATGTGTATAAACAGACATGCAAACCCATAAGGAGAAAAATATACATACACTTTATAGTAGAACAAAGCATTAAGAATAGGAAGGCGATCAACTTATTTGTGTTTGGCTAAACAGTCACAAAAGAGAAAATTGTAGAGAGACTGCGAAGAGGCGTTCACTGCTAACGCCATACGGGTTACGTATTACGACACTGTGCGGTAGAACGTCATAGTGCCGTTCACATCCAAACTAGCCTCCTACACAGCCAGTTTGTGTCGGTCCTAACGTTCGTCTTTCCTAGTATGTTCGTGATAGCCGCATACAGTCTTACCCGAGACTACATCTAAACGCAATTTCAATAAGCTCACGGTGACGCTATGCCCGGGGGCTATGCGGAGACAAATATATCTAAGATATAGGAAGCACCCATTGATTCACCTTGAGTGCATAGAACCAGAGAAGGTGAGAATAGATTCTATATTATGAAATAGATATAGCAGTCTAACGATCTTTTTTGGTCTCTACCATGTCAAGCAACATGTACTATGGCTTATGAGGTTTCCCCATTGATAAACGTCTTCACCCGGTATCCACACTCACCTGCAATGCAGTCAGTAAATCAAAAACGTACGCGACGTTTATGTTGGTGTTGCCAAGAAGCCCAATCAGCCAAGTTACTCCAACCATTGGAAGTAACAAGGCTGTACTTCGCAGTCCAATTCTGTTAGAGAAAAAGAACAACGAGACATTGCTTAGGCGTAGCTATCTTTTGACATTGCTTAGGTGTAGCTATGTTTTAAGTGCTACCCTTTTTGTGTTTTTGGGTCCCTTTAAGAATTTAACATGTTTCAGGTCTTACTGCTTATATAAAACATGTTGTGATCCAATTAGAAAAATTTTGAATATTGTCTTATCACCATCTACTCAGTAACTTAGTACACTTTACTGTAATTCTCATTTATTAGGAGACAGGTTGCAAAGATAAGACCATTTGCATGTATTTCAAATTGATAATTCGTACCTTTGGAAACATTGAATGATCTTGTCACCGAAACTTGTTCTGGAACCAAGTTTTTATTGTTATAGGTCGACAACCTACCTGATGGAGTAAATTCGGTCCTGTTTATCGGCCTCAGCTACTCCCAAGGTTTTGCACACGATGATCACTAGGATTACTAAGTTGATCTAAATGATAATAATAATAATACTAATAAGGTCAGTGATTATGTCATCTTAATAATACTAGGATCACTGAATAACCAAAATATTGGTATCGTTAACTATTTGATCAGGAATGATACTTCTTGAAGCATTTTAAAGTATAAAATATTACTATTTAAGCTGATAATTACGTTCCATTGCTATAGTCTAATTAGTCTTGCACCTCTGAGCCAAGTACTTACCGTCAGAATGGCGCTTACAGGGGCAATGAAGGCCCAAATAAAATGTCCTGTCAACCAGCACCTGATGAGAACAATCATAAACGGGGCACGTTATTTAGCTACATTGGTCCCAGTGATTACAAATATTCAAGTAAAAACATGGATTTTGCTACTGATCTGAGCACTAAGTGTTTTAGATTGTCCGTGTTAATTAAGTAGTGAAACTCCTTGGATCAATGTATTCGCATTGTCAACCTTTTAAAGTAAACATTAAAATATAATATACATTGTCATAAGACAATTATACACTATAATAAAAGGTCATACAATGATCATACAAATTCTGGTTATACAGTACCTTTCGTGGTCGTGCAACTGTTCTCTACCAATTGCAGCTGTAATGGTGGTCATTAACAGAGGCACACCTGATCAAGTAAAATACAAAGTTTTGTGTGAAGTTTACCTTAAAGTTAACATAGTTTAGAAACACACCATTTCAAGTATATAATACAAAATAAGAAACAGATGGTTCTAAGTCCAGCTAAAGAATATTATTAATCTTCTTCACTAGTAACATTGGGCTATTCCCATGATTCCGGTTGAAATACAATTCATAGGGAGTCATTCTTGCAGGTAAACCCATTTGAAATTCACATTCCTGTGTGGAAGACTAACTTGCGGAGGCCTACATCTTCCATATAGCCCATTGGTTGTTTGCTTCTCTGATTCTTGTTTAATTCGAACTAAAACATTCTCAGAGCTTGCCCAAAATAACTTACCTCCCTCCTTTCGATGCACCGATCTTTATCCTCGGTACATGTTAATTTTGGACTTTTAATTAGTTCAATTAAGCGGAAAGTTTGCTTATTTGAAAATGTCAGTGAACAATTTTCACAAATCTTTAGCAATATATAGTGGGTAAAAATTAAATATTGTGCTTCAAATTGATAGGCAAAAAATTGCCGTCGCCCCATTGGACTGACAGTATGTCTTGCTTTTCCCATTGGTCGGCCATAATCCCCTCCATTATCATGTCCTTTTGGCATATCCCTTAATAACAAGGGACACATAATTATTTTACAGTCCTTTTGGCCATCGAGTGAAACATTTGAGCAGTTTTAGATGGTTTTCATTTCTTTAGAATGATGACGGTTTATAATGTGATTTTAAGTACTATTTCGAGCTATGCATCGTAAACCGCGTACCAGAAAAAAAGAACAGATCAAATGAAGCGATCAACTATGCTAATAACAAAAGGAGAAAATAAATATTATCATAGCACGGGAAAAGAACTGCTTAAACCACTCAATGTACTACGATAGTAATTACCGGTGATAAACTCAAGAAATCGGAAATTGGCGCCAGCACGGGAATCAAAACTCTATGCATGCTAGAATCACGCATTGTGATTATTGTGGTCTTAAGATTTCCCCGGAATTGACTAGGTTTGTTTGTCTTTTATTTATTAATGTCCTTACCCCAGCTAATGATGATGTAAACAACTCTTAAATTTCTCTCAATGCCGAAAACGAGCACTATCATACGGTAAAGATGTAGAGCTTCGACGAGCATGCAGCAAAATACTGACATGAGCATGTTATACCGCAAAATGGTTGCTGCAAGACATGCGATCTGATGAAGAAGAACACCAGGGCATAAACTATAACATGAAACAGCAGATTTATTTATATCAAATAGCAGAGTATAGCTCAAAGTTTGAAGGAGATGATAGATTCCATGGTATGTGTGTCAGTCATTAGCAATTTGCGACAAACCTAGGTCCATACAGTAGGAAGGAGCACCTCGTGCCTCGTTTCACAGATATTGAATAGACATGTTCAAAACCGTAATTATTATATAAGACATAACAATTAAATATTGTTATTCTTGTTTTGTCAAATTAAGATCCAATGACTCTTGATAGTGTTGTTCATTCTTGCTATACATGGGTGGATTCTATAAACTATATAATATGTGGGAAATGACTGAAAGCCAATAAAGCTAGATATGTTTATCCCTATTTAGAAAAGAAACAAGGAAAAGAAACATGCAAAAATTGAGACTTTTCAATAATGAAATCGACCATGAAAGTTATTCAAAAATTAGTAAATATTTTACTTATGTTGTTTTCTTACCAATGTGTCTAAAGCATTGCTTATATGAAGAGCTTAGTTTTAAAACCCTTACATAAACTTGCCGAATTTTGAGAACACATCAAAAATCATCAAAAAATCACTGATATATGGGGGTTTGCAACAAAAGCAGTTTTTGGTGGGATGCTCATCCTACCCAAGCATCCCACCAAAAACTGCTTTTGTTGAAATTCCCTTATATCAATGATTTTTTTGATGTGTTCTCAAAATTCGGCAAGTGGATGTAAGGGGTTTTGAAACTAAGCTCCTGACTTACAGCAACTATTATGTGCAATTCAGTCCATACCTGATTCGATTTTGCGCTGCTGCTTGCAAGGGTCATAAAGTACGCTAATGCCATTGCGGTCATCAGGTTGCCATGGATCAATATTCTTTCCTTATCCAAGGATGTTCGTTTCCTACGTAAAATACAGTTTGGAGAAAAGGATATTAACAATCATTATTATTTGTTTTAATTTGTATTGTAGTTTTATGAATTTAAATTGAGCTTTATATTTATCATTTATTTTTAACCCCCATCATACTAACGGGGCGTACAGCCCCTAAAGTTTTTCATCCAGCATATAACGCCCGTATATATACTCCAAGTCAAACGACTTTTAAAAGCTAATCGTCGATCCATCTTTTGCGCTTATTTTAAGTTTAACACACCACCTTAAAGCTCAACCGTCAAAAATAAGATGAAGTGGGTCTACAGTGCAATGCATAGGTCCCTACACTAAAATACATGATATTCAGGCTCTTGGCAGATTATTCAGGGTAAACTATGTTAAGGGTAAACTATGTTAAGATAGACATTGCCTTTCATATCTGGAGCAAAACTTAACAATATTGCTTTAGAATTAGATTAATTTTAATTCAGATGTATTAATCAGTATCATGTCTATGATTGTTTATCATTATAATCTTAAACGAAAAGTCCACATACCACATGATTGCACAGATGACCAAACCAATAAACAATGCGGCGAGAGAAGTACCGATGAGAACTTTTACCACCTTGTCAATCACGGGTGAGTAATTATTGGTAACACCCTATAATGGTGGGTAAAATATATAATTTTGTGATTTTTTAAGGTTAAACGTGTGTATATGGTATCGATGCACAGTTATGGCATTACATGTGATGTCGCATCCGTAACCAGCAAACCGACATTATTTGATATAGTGATTTTTTGTTGTTGAAAATTGGCATATATGTTTTTAATAATGCTCCCTTTAATTTTTCTTTTTAAGTCTCATCAGTCAAAATTAAGTAATTAATTAGTAATTAATTAATTAATTAATTAATTAAATGTGGCGTATAGTGAAATTTTGTGTTTTCCATAGTGGCGAAATGATATCGACAAAATGAAAAACATTGCATGTCATAGTGGCGTAAGCCACTATGGAATGAAGCCGACGAAAAGTAACACCATAACGTATACGCGGCGATCGAGGTGGCGTAAGGTGACAGTTAGGTTAGGGTATTGCGTTTTGCGTGTTGTCCATAGTGACGTATGGTTTTGTACTTATGTTTTTCAGTTTGCCAGCAACATTATGTATTTATTTCTTTTGAAAAATATAAAAATTTAATGAATGTCTGATTTACACAAGTCGATTTAAAATTGGCATTTCTTCACACCCGATTTTCTCGAAAAGTTGTTTAGTCGGGGTGCCCCACTATACGCCACTATGGAATACAGCCGACGACATGTAATCGTCAGGAATGCGGAATGGGCAGTTTTCAATATACTTTCTTAAGTCCGATATTATATGCGTGGCTTTGTGGGAGATTTTCCGTTGTGACAGATACTGCTGTAGGTTCTATTTTTATTTTTGATATTTTCTGCAGCGAAAGATGTAACAGACACTATAGATTACCTTTAACCCTAACTCCCCCATATACCACTAAATATTACAGGCTGGGAGGGATCGGGCAACACACAAAGGACACCTCAGATCAAGCCCACCTCATGGTCACGAGCATTAGAGTTAATAAGGCACGGGAGGGGTCGGAAAATACGCGTAGGGCACCTCCAACCGGTCCCACCTCAAGATCAAGAGCATTAGAGTTAATAAGGCCCAGGGAGTGATAGGACAACATGCGTAGGGCACCTCCGATCAAGCCCACCTCAAGATCAAGAGCATTAGAGTTAATAAGGCATGGGAGGGGTCGGGCAACACACGTAGGGCACCTCCAACCAATCCCACCTCAAGATCAAGAGCATTAGAGTTAATATGGTCTGGGAGGATCGGGCCACACGCGTGGGGCACCTTCGATCAAGCCAACCTCAAGATCAAGAGCATTAGAGTTAATAAGGCATGGGAGGGGTCGGGCAACACATGTAGGGCACCTCCGGCCAAGCCCACTTCAAGATCAAGAGCATTAGAGTTAATAAGGCCCAGGGAGTGATAGGGCAACACGCGTAGGGCACCTCCGATTAAGCCCACGATTAAGATCCAGAGCATTAGAGTAAAATGTGACCACCTAAAATTTAGCCAAAAAAACACCATGGAAAAAGTGAACAACGTTTTAGAGCAATTACAATTATCCTGAAGGTATAATCACAGTGAGAGGCAACATGAGCCCGTTCATGCCATAACTAAACCAGAAGTAATGCCCTGCAATGCCACGCCCTCTAGTTTATGCCCCAACCACCCTCCTTTTCAGTACCATGCTCAATACCCATATAATATGCCCCAAATAATACAAACTGTGAGCTTTTTTCCCCTTCATCGGCATCTTGACTAAGCCCCCTCAGTGAGTTTTTTTTTATGGACTAGAATAAATAATTTTCACAACACAAAATGTGCATTGCGCAGTTTACAAATGACTGACCAACATGACATGTTTCATTTTCATTAAGAATTTTAAAGATATTATTAAAAAAGCCAAAGAGAGTGATTACCTTCGAAAATTCGAAAAGTACAGCAAAGGTTGTAAGATGGGTAAATCCACAGCTTTGGAGTTTATCATTAGTATCTGCCTTATACGTCAATGAACCTTCTTGCGACCACAGACTATATAATATTAGACAAAGACAATAATAATAATTATAATTTTGAGTCTCTAATCGGTGAAAGATTTGACATCAGAATGGGGTCACCGTGGCTTACAGTGATTGACAAGCCTGTGTGAAGCAATGAATGAGCGGGATTGTAGGAAATAAACATTTTAATGGCCCGCTTTGCGTATATTAAATTAACAAAAATAAGAATACATGGCCTTATAAGTCTGCAGTGTGCAATTTTAAAAGACATTCAAAGATATGAAAAATGAACAAAAATAAGTCACATTTCAACATCCATAAACATGATAAAATACCTGTTCACTACCATAAGTCGATTCCGCTCTCCCGAAAGAATGAGAAAAACAATATACTTAAACAAACTTATAAATATGATAAAGCCACGAAGAACAAAAATTCACATCAAAGAAGCAAATAGGAACGACACAGTTGCTTCGCATGGTAATTTCCGACTAATACACGATTTATATAACATAAACATTACACAAAAACATTTAGCATAAAAGTAGACGAAACAAAAATAACCAAAAAAGTAGTCGTTAACGAACAGAGTGCAGGTGTACAATGTCTCTAAAATTTATGTCATCATCCACACTTCACACAACTTACTATTAACTTACTTGTTTTCGACATCCCAAAATGCACAAACTAGCTGGCTGGACTCGCTGGTTTGCTTTGAAGTATTCTGACTACGAGGATCCTGTCAAACAAGGAATTTTACAAGCCAGTGAAGCCTCAGCATTGTTTTATAAAAACTTTAAGAAGCAATGTTTTATTTTTTTTTGTACAACAAATACATTAATTTCTACCAGTAGAGTAACTTCTAATGTGAATTATGACTGGTGAATCTTGGCTACAGCTCGTTTTTATTTATAACATTTTTGGCAATTTTGATTCAATTGTTCAATTAGAAGATAAAGAAAAAGTATTTATAACATTTCGATTTAAAAAAATGCAACCTTCTAATATTACACAAGAGTTACAACTAACCCTAATTCTCTAACTATGTTTATATATGCTTTTATACACCGAGTTGCTTTTACTGGGTTCTTGCTATGATTGACAATTAATTACCTTTAGAGTGAAAGTAATATGTAACGGATTGTCTCCATCCTCATGCTTCCTCAAATTTCGATTTAAATCAAAGAGATTGATGGACACCAACGCACTTCTTACATGTCTTAGCCCGTATACTGTGTCCATGTCATCATTTGAGATTTCCCAAATGACGACTGTCAGATAACCTGTCACAAAAACATTTTTATTAAGAATGTTATGTGTCTCATATCTATTGACCATTAAGAACAACTGTTAAATGCTGCGCTATAAAAGAGTACCATCCAAAGCATGTGCTTTTAGGGGAATATATATATGTTAATTTACTACCATTGTCAGATATATCCTCATATTACTCATTACAGTGATCTATAATCAAGGCTGTCTAGTACCCCTCCCATTGTACCTGATAAAACCCTTACTGACATCGGACTTATGCTAAATATGTCAGTAAGGGTTTTATCAGGTACAATGGGAGGGGTACTACACAGCCTTGATTATTGAAACTTAGTGGTTAAATATATTTCAAGTCATGTTTGGAAGTGATTTTAATGGTAATTCATAAGAAAAGAAAGAGGCTCACAAAGAAACATAATCATCGCAAACTTTACCCTAACTACACTTACCGGTTCCATTATGAAGGGCAGACTTGAGAAATTCCTTTGGAATTGTAATCGCCAAGTCACCATCGCTCTTGAACTGGAAATCTTCTTCCCAGTTTTTGTGTTCAAATAGGTAGAATACTACAGTAGATAATGTCAATATGAAATTATATTTTGTTAAACTATGAGGAAACATGATGTAGACAACTTTAAGGCTTATTCTCTCGAACAAGGGTAATTTCAACAGAAACATGTTTTTAAATTTTAAAAGTTGTTATCATTTATTCACAAACTAACCTTCCCCACAAATTCTTCAGGTGACGTAAACATAATGAATTATACTTTTCACGCCGGGATAAATTGCTAATGCATATGCAGTCAAATCTGGCATACATGTAGTTTCAATTTAAGAAGAAAACACATTGTTGACCAAATTAAAGAAAACAAAACCGTATCATTCTTTAGTTATTGAGGAAAGGACATCTAATGCATGACACATACAATCCATTTTATTTCTTTGATATCAATTTATTTACAGTTCCATTGCACAGATCCAATGATATAATGTTTGGCTCTTCAACCAAATTTATGGTAAAATTCATGCAAATGGTTGACAATAATTACGAGGACAGAAAATAAATATTTGACTTACCTATATCACTGCTATTACTTATTACTCCAGGTGTTGCATTATAAGGGAATGTGGAAGCCACATTTTCAAAGGCTGATATAGGTTGCACACCTATTGTTGTAGTGTCCATCATCATCATAGGGGCCGTATTTTGTGTTGTTATCTGCTGGGTTGTGATTTCAGGCTCTATATAGGAAAAAGTGTTGATAGATGATAAAACCACAAGTTTCGCCTGCCTTCACGACCACCTACTTTCAAGATTACTTTGGGCGATAGCAATTTTGTTTGGGAGTATGAAAGAGCTTATTTCCATAATAAATTAATTTTCGGGAGTGTCTCACCCTAGTAGGCCTAAACAGGACAAGTCCATCCCTACCCACTACTTGCCCCAGCTATGATCCCACCTTTACCTCACTCCTTGCCCACCCTACCTCATTAGGCCACGATTACGTCCACCATGTTTCGCTACCATACGCCTGACAGATCTGGACTTATTTTGTCCACAATTTCCGCTATAATTTTGCGAATATTTTTGCAAACATTAGGCAAATTACCTACTTAAGGTTGGTCTTAACCCTGGAATTATGAAAACTTTCGGGCTTCATAACTACTAAATTATTAGTCTAGTTCCAGAGATTGATACCTGTATATGAAATTTGGTGCATTTTCAAAAGTTGCAAATTAAAAAACGGAGCACGCGGATCTGTAGGTGAATGGCAGAGTACGACCATTAACATAGCCCGAAACAACCGCTAGGTCATATCGATCGCATCGTGCCCTAGTATTCATCAGTAAAGCACTGTAACAATCCATGCGTTTTAAATTAACAATTGAATAAAGCGCGCACTTCGGATAGTCGACATGGGTTCATCGTGGGCAAACAAGCTTGACCACATTGCCACGCTAAGCAATTTCGACCGCGTGTATCGTTTTGATTTGCAACTTTTGAAAATGCACCAAATGCCATAAACTGGTATCACTCCTTGTTACTGTTGAGTGTTTGGTAGTAAATTTGGTATCAAATTAGAGCTAACAAGATCCCGCACACGACCGTATCAATCAAATTGCCATAACAAGGTTTTGAAGTAGGACGAGTTACATGACTGCGGACTTTCTTTATTTGAGCAGTTTATTTAAATGTCGGTGTATAGAAAGATCATGATTACGTGTTTAAAACCTAATAGTAAACTAATTTAGGTAAACATTTTGTAAAATTGTTTTTAAACAGTTTAATAACATTCGGTTAGAATATTTTGCGTCACGTTTTCAAAAACGTATTATGAATGTTATAAAAACGTTTTTATACCCTGTATATATCCTGATATTTAAACCTTTTCAGTAAAATTGTGCGTTTGCGAATCCCTCCCATTACCCCACCTATTACACCCCAACCCTCCCCGCCTCATATGTCACCTCACCCCTTACCCCGCATATTACCAACAGCTCCAACATCCTTAACCCACCTACCGGTAGAATGCTCTATCGTTGTCGCCTCCATTGTCGCATCCGTTGTTGCCTCCGTCATCATCAGCTGTGTCGTTGGCCGCGTCGTCGAATCTGTCGTTGGCTCCATGACCTGGGTCGTCATCATGGAATCTATATGAAGAATAGTTAATAAATGATAAAGCAATGAGGTTCACGAACCACACGTTTCGCCTGCCTTTATGACCACCTGCTTTCAAGATTTAATCATAGATTGTGCAACCTTTTCTTTATTTGAATTGTTATATTAAATTTGAACATTTTGACACATGTTTGGTCAAATCGGAGCATTTTTATATTGTTGACCCCCATAGAAACTGAAATTTGAACTTTGACGTTTTTGAAAATAACTCACATGGTTGTATTAAACCTGTTGGATCGTGAATTACTTGACTGGGCCGAAAAAAATATCCGAAAACATTCATAATATAATTTAAATACTATGATACCTATTGTTCTGCCAGCACCATGTATAGCTTAAAAAACATAGCAAAGGCACGTGATTAATGGAGTTCCCAAACATTTCTCTCAATCATGAAATCATGTATACTCTATTGTGGTACCTGCACATGGTATTATATATTTATGATCATGATGATAGTACTGGAAATCTCTTTTGCCTAATCGTTTGAGCCATGCAAATGTATTAAGTTATGCTAATCTGCGCATAACAGATTCTCAAACGAAACCCACTCTTATCGGCAATTGGCTTTACTTATCACGGTGGCCTAGCGGAACGGGCACTGACTCATGATCGAAAGGTTGCCATCGACGCCATCGTGTTGTGCCCATGAGTAAGGCACTTTATCTCGATTACTCCTCTCCACCCAGGTGTTTAAATGGGTACCGGCATTCTTAAATGCTGGGAAGGTAACAGACTCGCTGTAGAGGAGGTGTAGCGATCCCCCTATAGCAACATTACATGGAGGTGTCTGGCCCAATCGCCAATGAAAGAGAGATGGGCACTCCGATCACTGTTTATACAGGATCGTCTCCTTTACCTTTACCTTTTATCCTATTTGCTACAAAATTGGAACAAGCTAAATCCGTTGGTACTAAACATACAACTAGCAAGACGTGTTTTGCAAGCTTTTGTCAGTGTTTTGTGTACATAATGTAGGTTTAACTCCAGTAAACAATAAAATTCATGTTTTAATCAAAATAATTGTTGCCCTTAATTTCGACAATTAAGGGCAACAATTGAATAAAAATGTATATGGAGCAATCACGCAAAATGAATTTGAACTATTTTCATTACCATGGTGTTTTGCTCAAATAATATGTTACAACCAAACAGTGGTGTACCCATAACCCAACTATAACCTCCTCCCTACCTTACCCTTATCTCGCATCATCCCTTAACCCACGCACCCCAACAGCACCTATACGCCTACTCCACATTACCCTCTTATACACTATTCTTATCACCACACCCCATCCATCCATCCCAAACATCACCCCACCACACCATATCGCACTCTATACGCACCACTCCACCACACCATTCAACACCCCTACCCCTTACACAGCCCCAAACGATATTTTTACCCTTTACCCCACATATTATACTTCCTATCACTACCCTACCCCTATTTTACTACAACCCTTACCCGACCCATCCCAAACCCCACCCACACCTTTACCCCCACCTACCCGTAGTAACGTCATCTGTTGTCATCGCCCCCGTCGTCACCTCCGTTGTCGCCTCCGTTGTCGTCCCCGTTGTCGCCTCTGTCATCACCCCCGTCATCGCCTCCGTTGTCGCCCCCATCGTCGCCTCTGTCGCTTCATCCGTCGTCGCCTCCGCCGTCGCCTCCGCCGTCGCCTCCGCCGTCGCCTCCGCCGTCGCCTCCGCCGTCGCCTCCGTCGTCGCCTCCGTCGTAGCTTCCTTCGTCGCCTCCGTCGTAGCTTCCTTCGTCGTCTCTAACTGCTCGGTCGTTACCTCATAATCTATGCGAAAAACCGTTGATAACTGATAACGCAATAAAGTTCACTAACCACAAGTATTGCCTGCCCTTATGACCACCTGCTTTCAAGATTTGTGTTGTTTAATCCTAGATTATGCAATCTGTTCTTTATTTGAATTGTTAGATCAAAACGAACATTTTGACACATGTTTTGTCAAATCGGAGCATTTATATATTGATATATTGTTGACCCCCATAGAAACTGAAATTTGAACTTTGACATTTTTGGAAATAACTCAAGAACTGTACATCCTATTTAGTCAAACTAAACCTTTTCTGAATCCTTATGACTGGAGAAATACATTTTATACTTCTTAAAACAACTGGAGCAAGTTTAAACTTTGACCCTGTTATGTGTAAATGTCGATTACTTTTTACCAGCAACTCCCTTAGTTTGGGACTGGGACACCTTGTCACCTATAGGTTACTCCAAAGTTCTCACTGGGAGGACAATCCAGTGCAAAAAAATGAAAAGACTTTGCTTGTAAACTGTTCAATTAATGAAGGGAAAAAATCATCAATGAAGTGAAGTTTACTACATCGTTAATACTACAGGGTGTCCCCCAAAAAAGAGGCCCCTCATTGTGCCCTCTTTTTCTCCTATTTCTGAAAAATTGATCAAATATATTTTGATATGTAATGAATCCTTGAGTCGTTAGCTATAATAAACCAAAACAATTATATCAATCGGCTCACAACTGTTGAAGATATGCTCTTTTAAAGAAATGTACCCGTTTTTCACTCTGTCCACGGAGAAGGTTTGGCTACTTCAAAGATTGAAAAGGAATACACATACCATGCATGAAAATCAAACATTCCTCAATGATAACTTTATAAAATAACTTTAATTATGGAATGGGCTCTACCGGTGGGTTTATGGGCAATGTATTTGGTTAATAGTGTCATTAATTTGTGGGTAAAATGGATGCCGAATGGGACTTCTTTTGCTTTACTTACTTATTTCTTCTTGGTTAAATATGCCTTTTTGTTTTATTATGTTTCTTACTTTCTTAATTTGTTGTTTCTTGCTTTCTTTTTTTATTTACAACATAAGTCTCTTTTCTTTATAGGATAAAAGGTAGCCCTAAAAGGCTGTTTGGTTTGTCTTTGGTCCTTCTGAGTGAGTTTACTGTGCTGCTCTGCCCTCTACCTGGTTGCCTTCTTGGCGAATACAGGTTTCAGCCCTGGTCCTCATTGCATCAATTGCGTTGCGTACCATTCTTGTGCGCCGGATACTTGCGAATGCATTCAGTAATACGTTTGCGAAGATCTTGGATTTTGCCACAAAGGAAAAAAATCAAGTGGTGTGAGGTCTGGTGATCGTGCAGGCCACTCCACAACATGAGCCTTCCCAACCATTATGTTTGCTATCCGTGGACAGAGTGAAAAACGGGTACTTTTATTCAAAAGGGCATATCTTCAAAAGTTGTGAGCCGATTGAAATAATTGTTTTGGTTTATTAAAGCTAACGATTAAAGGTTTCTTTACATACCAAATATATATTTAATCAACTTTTCACAAATAGGAGAAAAAGAGGACGCAATGAGGGGCCTCCTTTTTTGGGACACCCTGTATGATAACCTTTCGGAACTTTATAGTATTGTTCTACCAGCACCATGTATAGCTTAAAAAACATAGCAAAGACACGTAATTAATGCAGTTCCCAAACATGTCTCTCAATTATAAAATCATGTATACTCTATTGTGGTACCTGCACTTGGTACTATATTTATGATCATGATGTAAGTACTGGAAATCTCTGTTGCCTGATCGTTTGACCTTTGCAAATGGATTAAGTTATGCTACTATGCGCATAACAGATTCTCAAATGAAACTCTTATCGGCAATTAGCTTTACTTTGTCCTATTTTCTATAAAATTGGAACAAGCTAAATCCGTTGCTACTAAACATACAGCTAGCAAGACGTGTTTTGCAAGCTTTTGTCAGTGTTCTGTGTACATAACGTAGGTTTAACTCCAGTAAACAATAAAATTCATGTTTTAATCAAAATAATTGTTGCCCTTAATTTCGAAAAATTAACTGCAACAATTGAATAAAAATGTATAGGGAGCAATCACGCAACATGAATTTGAACTATTATTAATACCATGGTGTTTTGCTTAAATAAAATGTTTCAACCAATCAGTGGTGTACCCATAACCCAACTATAACCTCCTCCCTACCCCAGCCTTATCTCGCAGCCTTACCCCACACACCCCAACACCACCTATACCCCTACGCCACATTACTCTTGCATACACTATTCCTATCACCACACCCCATCCATCAACCCGACCACACCATATCGTAATCTGTACGCACTACTATACCACACCATTCAACACTCCTAACTCCCTTACACAACCCCAAACGAAATCCCTACCCTTTACCTCACATATTATACTTCCTAACACTACTCTACCCCTATGTTACTACATCCCTTACCCGACCCATCCCAAACTCCACCCACACCTTTACCCCCACCTACTCGTAGTAACTTCATCTGTCGTCATCGCCTCCGTGGTCGCCTCTGTCGTCGCCTCCGTCGTCGCCTCCGTCGTCGCCTCCGTCGTCGCCTCTCTCATCACCCCCGTCGTCGCCTCTGTTATCGCTCCCGTTGTCGCCCCCGTCGTCGCCTCTGTCGTTTCATCCGCCGTCGCCTCCGTCGTCGCCTCTGTAGTCGCCTCCGTCGTCGCCTCCGTCGTAGCTTCCTTGGTCGTCTCTACCTGCTCGGTTGTTATCTCATAATCTAGAAAAAATGCCAAGAACTTACTAGTTGGGGTAGTATACAGGGCCCATACATCTATAGATAACTTTATAGCGGATATTGATAAAGTATTCAACAAAATTGATAAAGAAAACAAAATTACCTACATAATGGGAGATTTCAACATAGACCTCCTCAAAGATGATACTGACAGGCCTACTCATGATTATTTGGACCTCATTTATTCGCATTCCTTAATTCCAACCATATATAAACCAACCAGAATCACAAAAACTACAGCTACACTTATTGATAACATTTTAACTAATTGTGATAATGTAATAAAATCGGCTATTTTGGTTACTGATACTAGTGATCACCTGCCAACTGTTGTTGTGAGTAATTTGAGTTTGGATAGTACAAGTAACAAGCCTACAAATAAATGTTACTATAAAAGAAATCACAATGACGTCAATATTGCAAAATTAAAAAGTAGCCTTTCAAAGGTAAAATGGGAAGAGATTATTGACAATAATAATGCTGAAGATGATTATAATAGATTTGTAAAACATTTTCAAGGTCTATATGATGAATTGATACCTCTAAAACGATGTACCAGTAAGCGTAAAAAAGATCCACAGTCCCCGTGGATCACCAAAGGTATTCTTAACAGTATAAATAACAAAAATAAGTTATATAAGCAATATTCACAATGTCCAAATGACAACAACCATCAAAAATTTAAAACATTCAGAAATAAATTACATGGCATAATCAGGAAATCAAAGCGCAATTATTATTTTTAAAAATTTGAAAATGTCAAAAATAATATGCGGCAAACGTGGAAGACAATCAACAATGTCATTGGCCGAACACAAAAACAAACGCTCTCAGACCAGTATAAACGGGACTCAGGAGCTATAATCACAGACCCAACAGTCATATCAAACGAATTCAACGATTTCTTTGTTAATGTAGGACCAAAATTAGCATCTCAAATTCATAACTCTGGCAAAAATTATTACGATTATCTAAGTGAACCATGCCAAAACAGTATATTTCTGAAACCAATAGTTGAATCAGAGATCTTGAAAATAATCAACAAATTCGACCAGAATAAAAGCGCAGGTCATGACGACATAGGAAACTTCGTTGTAAAAAAACTAGCTAAAGAACTTGCTCAACCTCTTACAGCAATCTTTAATTTGTCTTTGTCAACAGGATATGTTCCTACCCAATTAAAATTAGCTAAGATAATCCCTATCTATAAAAAAGATGATGCCGAGATATTCTCAAATTACAGACCTATATCACTTCTGCCGGTCTTCTCCAAAATCCTTGAAAGATTGATCTTTAATAGAAGTGTTGAATTTATAAATAATAATAACATTCTCAATGATAAACAATTTGGATTTAGAGCCAATCATTCCACTCAAATGGCAATTATGCATCTGGTTGATAAGATAAATAATGCAGTAGAAAATGATGAAACTACTATAGGAGTGTTTCTAGACCTATCAAAAGCTTTCGACACTATTGACCATAGTATTCTACTTCATAAATTAGAACATTTTGGATTCAGAGGAATTGTTTATGACTGGTTCAAGAGCTATTTAAGTGATAGAAAACAATATGTGACCTTCAATAATAAAAATTCCAAATATAAAAGTACAATTTGCGGAGTCCCTCAAGGCTCAATATTAGGTCCTTTACTATTTATTTTGTACATAAATGATATAACGAATACCTCGACTATATTAGACTTTGTATTGTTTGCTGATGATACGACCATTTTATACTCAAGCAATGATATTGCTAATCAAATGTCATTAATAAATAAAGAGTTATCCGAAGTGAGTAACTGGTTTAAAGCAAACAAACTTTCTGTAAATGCTAGTAAAACTAATTACATGATTATGGGTACCCCTAGAATGACTTCGATAAATAATTCACAAGAAAACAGAGATATTACTTTGGATGGTACAAACTTGCAAAGGGTAACCGAAACCAAATTTTTAGGTGTAATTATCGATGAAAATCTCACATGGAAAAACCATATCAACGGAATCTCGAAAACAATCTCACGGAATATAGGTATGATAAACAAGTTGAAATTTTTTATACCTGGGCGTGTTTTGCACACGCTTTATTGTACGCTTGTCTTGCCTTATAATAATTATGGTATACTTACATGGGGAATGCATGTAAAACATATCTTGATAAAATACATTTGCTCCAAAAATGGGCCATGAGAACTATTTCAAATAGCCATTATCGAAGCCATTCTGGACCAATATTTCATAAATTCAATATGCTCAATGTATATGATATATTCAAACTAGAACTAGGTGTATACATGTATAAATATTCTATTAAACAACTGCCATGTTCATTTGACAGTTTCTTTCTAAAACGATCCGATATTCATAGCTATCACACAAGAAACAGTAATAAGTATAATCAAACAAGAAACAAGAAAGTATTCACTGATCATTCAATCAGGACTACCGGCCCACTGTTATGGAATTCCCTGAACGATAACCTTAAAGTAGCAAACTCAATCAAACATTTTCGAAACCAATATAAAGCACAGCTAATCTCATTTTACAACTAGTTCTTGGAGCCCCGTTTTTGTTCTTGTGTGATAGGCTTAATATACTCTGTTTGTTTGTTGTTGTATTAATTTAGTTGTGTAAGGATGTTCAATGCTGGCCTTATTGGCCTTTCGATCATCTCCTCCATAATTGTCTTGTTTTATTTTTATGATGTTGAATTTCTTTGTATTTTGTTGTTTTTTATTATGGAAATAAAGATTCATTTATTCATATATAAAAAGCCGTTGATAAATGATAAAGCAATAAAGTTCACGAACCACAAGTATTGCCTGCTTTCACGACCACCGCGTTCAAGATGTTTTTGTTTTTTTCAATCCTAGATTGAGCAATGCTATTATTTGTTTTTATTATTTATTTTTTATTATTCATTATTTATTTATTTATTTTCATGCATTTTTTGTCCACCCTCTTTTTAATTTTTTTCATATTTCCTTGTAGGCGTTGCGTTTCATCTTACCAAACATATTTCTATTATTCGCAATTCACCCTGTCATCACATTTTGTCTTTTTTATTTCCCACACGTGATATCCAAAACCCTGCCCCAGTATTATAGGAACCAGTTGATCATTCTCTTCATTCACTGAAATTTGAACTTTGACGTTTTTGGAAAGAACTGTACATCCTAGATGGCCAAACTATATAAACTATACGTTGTATTAAACATGTTGGTCGTGAATTACTTCACTAGGCCGAAAAAAAGTCTTCGAAAACATCCAGGGATACTCTATAACTTATTATTCATTCCCTAATATAAACACTTTTGAAACTTTATAGTATTTTACTACCAGCACCATGTATAGCTTAAAAACATAGCAAAGACACGTAATTAACGAGTTCCCAAACATTTCTCTCAATCATGAAAGCATGTACACACTATTGTGGTACCTGTACTTGGTACTATATTTTTATGATCATGATGACAGTACTGGAAATCTCTTTTGCCTGATCGTTTGAGCCATGCAAATGTATTAAGTTATGCTACTCTGCGCATAACAAATTCTCAAGCGAAGCCCACTCTTATCGGCAATTAGCTTTACTTCTCCCATTTGCTACAAAATAGGAACAAGCTAAAACCGTTGTTACAAAACATACGGCTAGCAAAACGTGTTTTGCAAGCTTTTGTCAGTGTTTTGTGTACACAACGTAAGTTTAACTCCAGTAAACAATAAAATTCATGTTTTAATCAAAATAATTTCGACAATTAAGGGCAACTATTATCATTACCATGGTGTTCTGCTTAAATAAAATGTTACAACCAAACATTGGTGTACCCATAACCTAACTATAACCTCCTCCCTACCCAACCCTTATCTCGCATCACCCCTTAGCCCACACACCCCACATTACCCTCGCATACACTATTCCTATCACCACACCCCATCCATCCATCCCAAACATCACCCCACCACACCATATCGCACTATCTACGCACTACCCCACCACACCATTCAACACTCCTAGCCCCAAACGAAATCCCTACTCTTTACCCCACATATTATACTTCCTAACACTACTCTACCCTTATGTTACTACAACCCTTACCCGACCCATCCGAAACCCCACCCCACACATTTACCCCCACCTACCCGTAGCAACTTCATTTGTTGTCATCGCCACCGTGGTCGCCTCTGTCGTCGCCTCCGCTGTCGTCCCCGTCGTCGCCTCTGTCATCGCCCCCGTCGTCGCCTCTGTTGTCGCCTCCGTTGTCGCCCCCGTCGTCGCCTCTGTCGTTTCATCCGCCGTCACCTCCGTCGTCGCCTCTGTAGTCGCCTCCGTCGTCGCCTCTGTAGTCGCCTCCGTCGTCGCCTCCGTCGTAGCCTCTGTAGTCGCTTCCGTCGTCGCCTCCGTCGTAGCTTCCTTCGTCGTCTCTACCTGCTCGGTTGTTATCTCATAATCTATATAAAAAGCCGTTGATAAATGATAAAGCAATAAAGTTCACGAACCACAAGTATTGCCTGCCTTCACGACCACCGCTTTCAAGATTTTTTTTTTCAATCCTAGATTGAGCAATGCTATATCGTCGGGTGCATTACATAGTTACGGATTTCAAACCCAGTGTGTTTTACATAGTGACGGATGTTGATCGCAAATTTATCAAAAATGGGCATCGGGAAAATGTTGAGTAGGAAAATTGTATTGGGCGTTGCGTTTCATCTTACCAAACATTCGCTTCATATTTCTATTATTCGCAATTCACCCTGTTATCACATTTTGTCTTTTTTGTTTCCCACACATGATATCCAACACCCTTCCCTAGTATAGGAACCAGTTGATCATGCTCTTCATTCACTTCATATTTCATAGATATTTCCAATAATATAGCAATCAATCGCACATAGTTACAGAGCTGTATACTGTTTACCGGGGTTAGAATAGTGTATCCTGAACTCCAGGAAATAATCTACAAATTAAAAGTAACGCTACTAAGGTTATCTGTCATACAAATGTAGCAACTTGTTTGAATTGTCAGGGCTGAATGATGTTTTGTAAAAACTGTGTTAATTCATGTTCTTAATCATAATTCCTTGATAGGGTCCTTTTACACATTTTGGCAATCAGATTTAAACGTAATGAAATTTCATAGACAGGGAGTGAGGATTGAGGTCATTCAACTATGGTAGAAATAGCACATAATGAAAGGTGGTATACTCCTTTAATTAAGGCTTTATCTACATTGTATAATGTCTGAAGTAATAACTTACTTGTACTTACCTTTCATTGCATGGATGCTGTAGAATTCGTTGCAATCCTGCAAACCTGTAATGCTGAGGGGGAGTAGTGCACCACCATTCTTGGGTATGGCCTTGATGCCATTGTCCCGCTCCACAAAGATTATATAGTCACCAAGCACCGTGATGTCGTATAAATGATAAGCCGTATTGAATATCTCAACCTGGGCAGTAGTGTCCAGGTTGTATCTTATAATACGGCCAGATCCAGATTTCAAGGATCCCACGTACAGTATCCTTTCTGTAATAATAATAACAATAAAAACAATAATAATAGGCAAGTTAAACATCATCATCATCATCATCATCATCATCATCATCATCATCATCATCATATAATAATAATAATAATAATAATAATAATAATAATAATGATAATGATGATGACATCATCATCATCATCATCATCATAATAATAATAATAATAATAATAATAATGATAATGATGATGATGATGATGATGATAATAATAATAATAATAATAATAATAATAATAATAATAATAATAATAATAATAATAATAATAATAATAATAATAATAATAATAATAACAATAATAATAATAATAATAATAATAATAATAATAATAATAAATAATAATAATAACTACTAGGCTCAAATCTTAGCTTTCATATGCAATGTATGATTCAAAATTGTAGTGAAACAAAATCACCATTCAATAACTAAATAACCAATGCTGAATGCTATCTACCATATCAACTGCTAACATTGGCTGCTGATAAAAATCACTATTTCACTATACATTATCCATTATCCACTTCCTATCAAACAAATTAGTATTTTAAAGCTTTCTAGTTGACAGTTTTGTTAACCAATACTGGAAGCAAAATCATCAACTTGCAGCCACGACACAGCTGGTAATCACATCAACAGGCCTGCAGTGATTTTTTTCTCGATGTATTAATATTATATTTTAGGGTCCATGCCCATACGCGGAGGTGGATAGTGCAAAATATATAAAATCCCTAAAATCATAATTTGCAACCGTAAAAGGTCCGCTTTTTCAACATCCGCATCGCCACCTCCCCCCCACAAATGTCTGTATACGGGCCTGACAGGGACAAAAGAAGAGACCACCGGATAATTGTTTTTATGTATTTTCCAAATGTTAAAAGCTAAATCTTCCAGCTATGATTATAACCATCATGTAACATAAACACTTGCTTACAGAATGTAGGTTGGAATCAGAATCCCATTAGCGCTGGTTCTTTGCAAATGATAGCTAAAAAAGATGAGGCTTTCGCATAAACACATTTTAAAATATCACAACATTCGTTGGGGCCGCCTTTTCATAGGAAACACCCACTATTACCCCACCATCCTACCCATTTACTCCACTACCCTACCACCACCACCCTTACTCCACCCCACCCAGTCCCCATCACATATCACCCTACCCAACCGCCACCATACCCCCATCCTACTCCAACATCCACTATTACCCAAACAACATACCAATCACCCTTAACACACCACCCACTATTAAACCACCACCCTACCCCATTTCCTCACTACCCTACCACCCTAACTTCACCATCATCTATTACCCCAATACTATACTCCATAGTCAGCCTACCTGCCACACCACCCACTATTTTTCCCACCATCCTACACCACCACCACCCTATGCCCACCACCATACCCCATCACCAGCCTTACCCCACCACCCACAGTAGTAAATAGGCCTTTAGGGCCTACTTAATATTCATGAGGTCACGAGGTCAAAGGTCAACTCAGGTCAACGGTCACTTCCGGGTCATGAGGTCAACCGGAAGTGGTCAAAGGTCTACCGGAAGTACCGCCATTTTGAAAAGGTCAACCGGAAATACCGCCATTTTGAAAAAGTCAACGAGGTCAAAGAGGTACGACCATGCAAAATGGAAGTGACCTTTATCGATCCTGAGTGACCCTTACACGATCTACGTGATATTTTCTCAAATGCGCCAATTGCACCAAACGCATTCCCTAGACAAAATAATTTTTTAAGCGCATCGACCTTTTGACCTCTCGACCCCGCGGGTAGTTTGTAATTCGACCCTCACCCTGTATACCGAATTTGACGCCGACACGTTCCATAGAACGGTCGATACGTTTTAAATTAGGAAAAAAAAATCTTATTTTAAAAATTTGGTGTTTCTAGGGAAAAAAACACCCCCTGAGGATAATTTTGGGTCAAAGGTCACTACCGGGTCAAAGTTCACTTTTTGAAAAAAAATTTTGTGAAATTTTTTTTTTGAAATTATTTTTGTGAAATTTTTTTTAAACTTTCTTTTTTGAATTTTCAAAATGGCGGTATTTCTAGTTGACCTTTCAAAATGGCGGCATTTCCGGTTGACCTTTTCAAAATGGCGGTATTTCCGGTTGACCTTTCAAAATGGCGGTATTTCCGATTGACATTTGACCACTTCCGGATGACCTTTTCAAAATGGCGGCACTTCCGGTTGACCCTTGACCACTTCCGGTGACCTTTTCAAAATGGCGGTACTTCCGGTTGACCTTTGACACTTCCGGTTGACCTTTGACATCCGCTGACCTTTGCCCTCTTGACCCGGAAGATGTCCTGGAAAGCCATATTACTACTACCCACTATTACCCTACCACCTATTGCCACCATGATACCCCACCCCCACTATTGATAAAATCCCCACTATTATCCATCATGCATTATCCCACCATCCTACCCCATTATCTTACCATCCTACCACCACCCTTACCCAACCACACAGTGTTACCCCTCCACTTCTATGGTCATTGACCTATTGTGATGCCAAATCTAGGTTATGAAACATCCTATATATTGCTAACTAGCATTGTTTAAGATCATTTATCAGAGTGATGATTTTGACACCATTTTCCTCAAGATCGGAGCAAGTTTAATATTTGACCCTTTATAGGTCAACACTTTGACCTTTGACCTTTGACCTTTTTAGTACTAACTCAAGGACGGTACATCCTAGATAGGTAAAACTATACACTTTCTGAATCCTTATGACTAGAGGGATTTATTAGTAATGTTTTCGATATAATTTGATGAAGTTTGAAATTTAAGCTCGTGTTAAGTTTAATGACCTTCCCCCACCCATGGGACAATATTTCGTTTTGGTAACGACAAAATTTCTGTACTGGAGACTTTAAGGAAATAGGTTAGAAAATACATCATCTTGGTGCATGGGTAAGCTGAGAATCCCATTACGGAGTGAACTGATCAAGTTCTATAGAACACTTTCTAGCATGTAAGTGCGCTGTATTTGACCTAATTAGTACCACACGCACAGCTCGCAGTTTGTTGGTGGCCATTCTCCTCCGGAATTTGGTGGTGGTGGGTATTTGGGAGTTGACAGCGTGGAGATAAAGGGAGGGTCGATTTATTTGGAGATGCTAACAGTCAAAATCAAGGGTCTTTCTTGATATTATTATTATGTAAATTAGGCATGAGCAATTTTTTTTTTTTATTTAATGAAAGTCTTTTCATTCATCATTAATTTGTCAAGTATGAACCTGTTATGATGTTGAGTAAAGAATTTGCAGTTAATTACTTTAATATAATACAAAAAAATACAAACTTTGACATTTTGACTGTGTCTGGAATAGAATTTTCATTTTTCTGTAAATATGGTATGTGTCACCATTGCTCAAAGCCAAATCCGAAAAGTAAAAATAAAAATTCATTTGCAATGAGACTTTAAATTAACATTTTGTTATCTGGATTAACATGGGAAGACAAACGGTAAAAGGAACGGCCACTCCACTATACCGCGTATACAAAATTGGTGTGGCCTTGGACACACATAATGGCTTAGAGCTATTGTGGTTTGGAATATTACTCCCGTTAAACTCACTTTGAAAATGTTTTGTTTCAACTCGTTTTCCTCAAGTGTGCCATTCGTTGTCGACGGAAATAATTTACATGCTTAGAAAGGTTAGTATTTCAGCTAAATGGTGGTATGTCTTTTTATTTCAAAAGGCCTATCTTTATTGATTTATAAGGGATCTTCAACAATCCATAAAAAACAGGTAGTAGCTCTTAAACGAAACAATTGTGATAAATAGCACATATGAGGAAATTAATTTTTCGACATGGATGTTTGCCAAAATTGAACAACTTTGATGCGCGCGTTTTCAATTTACTGATATGCTTGCATGCACAGTGTGGCAGAATTATTGTGCAGCCACTGTGACATGCCTAGTATAATCCAAAAACGGCTTGATCAATTCTCTTCTTTTAAAGTTTGAAACATAGTCTGATTAGTTATGCATCAAGTGAGCGGGTTTTTGTTGCTATTTTTTATCATCTTCATTGCAAAATGCAGCCATTTCTGACATTTTCGGCCAAAAGAAGTTGAATTTTTCTACATAGGCTTTTTATGCTTAAATTTGTGTTTCAAAATTTTTCCCTTTAAGTGAGTAATTTAATCAAAAAGAAGCATTATTGAATTTAATTAAATTTAAGCTTTTCCTTATTTAGGTGTCACACATTCAAAAACAGTTTTTATGGTTTGGTGAATAAATTAAAATGAATGCTGCATCCTATTAATGTCTTTCAATAATGAATAGGTCTTCCTTCATGTGAGATGGCTTCCAAGCATCGTTCTTCTCTGCTGTTGGTCAAGCTGGTTCCCCGCATGCTGCAGGATTTGCTGCAAAGTCCTTTAAGGTGGTGTTGTCCCTCACTTGTCCGTTTGTAACTAGTTGAGTCTTGATAACGGCCACCCATATAAATGTTTTTTGAACTATTCAAGGAATGACCAATGAAACAAGTGTATAGGGATCCAGCATAAAATATCTAACCAGGAATATGTTGCTCCATTGATTAAATTAATCAATGAACACAAGATTTATCATTGAAGGTACAGTTGTTCCTTCTTAATAAATTTAATTAGAATGATAAACGCATTTTAATGCATACAAAAAGCCAATTTAGAAAAGTGCAACTTTTATTGATGAATAACATTTTTATAAATGGCTATATGATTACTCACTGAACCATAAAACATGTTTGAAATGTGTAAAAATTAATTCATGAACATCTCAACTTAAGTTATTTTAATAAAAAGAAATATAGAAACATTCCTTTTTGATTAATTGAGGTCTGAAACCAGAAGTCATGCTTAAAAAACCCTTTTGGCCGGAAATTTTAAAAATAGCTAGATTTATTAGTTAAGATGATAACAGATAACAACAGATAGTGGATGTTCCAAACTTTAAAACAAGATAATTGATCATGCCCTTTTTGGATTATACCAAAAATTCTTAGGGGGGGGGGGACTTTTTTGGAAGAGTGTGCAACAAACAGCTAAAGATGCCTCGTACGTCACAACTCCTACGTAGATGGGTGTGCAACAAAAAGCTAGAGATGTACCATAAACAACTCCTACATAGACAGGTGTGCAACAAACAGATAAAAATGTACTGTATGTCAGAACTCCTGTTGATAAAATGTTGATAAGTCGTTTGTCTTAATAGCCCAACATTTGTTGCCATGGTGACCATTTGATTGAAAGGCATGCTGATTAAAATCCCACTGAATCCTATTAAAATGCGCTTTAGAAACTGCCATCACGTGTATCATAGAGGATATAATTATGAGCTATTATGGGTAATGTTTAATATTTACCAGGTAAGTGCCCTCATTCTTCAACACCTGTCATCTTTACGGGGCTAATGTATAGCTTGATCACTATTAAAACCCTTAAAACACCTGATGGCAAAAACTCTGGTACCACAGATTATCTGAGGTCAAACAGTATTACAGGTACTCTAATAGTAATAATAATAATAGGATAGTATAGTTTGCTTGATTGTTATTATAACCGTAAAACACTAGATTGACCCACAGTTTCGGTTCGGTTCTATCTCTGGATAATGTGACAATTAATAATTACATAATGTCCTATGAAAAAAATGCCAAAGTCCTGTAGCCCCCCTAGTTTTTTCCAAATACTCAGTGCCAAAACCAATTCCTCTTCCTCCACAAATCGACCACACTGATTACACACACAGCCCAACCATGCAGCAATATAGAAAGTCTAGTGAGCGTTCCCATTCCGCGAGACTGAACGAAACTGAAGGTAATTTGCCTTCAAAATAATCGCTCAACGAAGCCCGGTGATTCCGATGTCAATTATGAAAGCCTCGCCCAAGTTTCAATTCAAATATGGTAGCACAAAGCTATGCCGTGGAATATCCCATGGAGATCAGGACGGGACACTTGTCAACAACTGAGATGTTTTGAGCTCAACTGGCATGTGTCTGATAGACCCATTGGTACGCGCAATATAAAATGCAACCACTCGACTGGAACTTAGTCCTATTGTCCATATTGTGTATAATTGTCGCATGCGGTTTGCAATGTTTGCACATTGTTTATCAAGAGAAGCCTCTTCAAATATCACCGCGCTGCCAAGCTGCGTTGATTGGTCGGATGCAATATCGTTGTTGTGGTCGCTTACCCAAACGTTAATGCAGTGAGAACACGGACGTGGTATATAGAAAGATCGCGTGACCCAGAATCGGTAAAAGTGAACTCCCACAAAGTACTGGAAATTGGAAGGCAATTTGCCTACATATTTGGAGGGTCCATGTATTGGGTTGGTGTTTAATGTTGTAAAGTCTACATTACCAGTTATCCATGGACCAGCGGGAGGGTCTATAATAAGTGATAACATTTATAACAGCAAACTGAAGTATATATCATAGACTGTAATCTTTAAGTAGAAACATGTGACTTACCGGATGTGTCAATCGTGACAGCTATTGCTTTATCTAATCCAGATATTATAGTTGTCTCACCACTGCCATCAATGGCCGCCTTTTTAACTTTGTCATTGCGGTCTTCAGCCCAGTA